>NW_024373256.1:6923594-6923923 GCF_014805655.1 Passer montanus
CGGCTGGGGGAACGCTGGGCACAAGCGACAGCTGAGGGAGCGCCGGGCACGGCCCTGGCTGAGGGAACGCCGGGCACAAACCGGCTCCGGCTGAGGGAACGCCGGGCACAGACCGGCTCCGGCTGAGGGAACGCCGGGCACGGCCCCAGGCTGAGGGAACGCTGGGCACAGACAGGCTCCGGCTGAGGGAACGCCGGCACGGGCTCCCTCTCCCGCCGTTCCCGCGGCCGCCGCTGGGGGCGCTGCGGGGCGCCGCGCCGGGAGCGCTTCCCGGCCGCCGCTGCGCTTCCGGGGCGCGGAGGCGGAACCGCGGCCGGGCCGGGGCCGCT
>NW_024373256.1:6925636-6983756 GCF_014805655.1 Passer montanus
GCCGGTGCCGGTGCCGCGGCGGCCTCGGGCCGATTCCCGATGGTGTCTGGCGGCTGCCGGCCCCAGGCTCAGGATGGCGGCGGCAGGGGCGGCCGGCCAGGAGAAGCAGCTCGCTCCGGGGCCGGTGCCGGTGCCGCGGCGGCCTCGGGCCGATTCCCGATGGTGTCTGGCGGCTGCCGGCCCCAGGCTCAGGATGGCGGCGGCAGGGGCGGCCGGCCAGGAGAAGCAGCTCGCTCCGACCCTTCTCAGTTTCTTCATCTACAACCCCAAGCTGGGGCCCAAAGAGGGAGAGGTACCGGGGGGACGTGGCGCCCGGGGGTGCGGGGAGGGCGCGGCGGTCCGTGCGTGCCCGAGGCGCTGTCCCTGCGGAGCGGCCCGGACAGAGGCGGTGGCAGCTGCGCCTTCCCCGGCCCGCGGCCCCGCATCCCTGCCCGGCATCTGGGAACCCGCGGGGCCGGGCACCGCTGCCGCCCCCACTGGGGTCTGTCACTGCTTCCGAGTGACCAAACAGTAACCAGAGGTGTTGTCAGAGCCGGGCCTAGGTTGTAGATGGGGAGCTGGACAGTCAGCAACTGTTTTACTGATGCTTCAACTTTGTCTAAAAAGAACTTTCTCGACGTAGATACAATATGGTAGAAAGGTTACTGTGTAACTTAGTTACAGTCAAATTACTGCTGGTGTTTATTCACTGTGTCCCTTGGTAAGGAGAGTGAAGAAGCTCTAGGTGACAGCTGTAGTGTCATGCCCAGCTTTAGCAGTTTCTGAACAGAGCAGTGTACTTACATACTCCCGGCTCGCTCCGGGGACTCCAGACCGGAGGAGCTGTTGTTGTGCTGTTGGATGCGGTGCGGCTCGGAGGGACCCAGCGGGCAGGGGACCGGGCCGGCAGGAGCCTCCCGAGCTCGGCAGAGCCCCGTGTGTGGGGCGGAAAAACCCGGCTCACCGAGGCGGGTCGGGGTGGGCTGGCTGGGAGCAGCTCTGCAGAACAGGAGCAGGGAGTCTGTGAGCAGCAGGTCCTGCGTGAATCAGCAGCGAGCCTTGTGGCTGCGGGAGGCAGGGAGGGTGGCTCAGCAGGTCCAGCCGAGCCAATGCTTCCCCTCTGTCCGGCACGTGTGAGGTTACTACTGGGTGCTGTGTTCTTCCAGGGGATCCCAGAGTAGGAAAAATACTGGCAAACTGAAATAGCCTAGTGGAGAACCCCTGAGTCAGTCAGGGGGTGCAGTCTGTGGCGTAGCAGAGGAGCCTTTGATAACTGCATTTGTGCAGCCTGGAGGAGAGGCAGTGTGGAAGGGGGCAGAGAGCAGTCTCACCTGCCTGAAGGGTGGTGGTAGGTGATGGAGTTTGGTTCTTGAAGTGAAAGAATGAGGATGGATGGAGGGAAATTCTGATGAGATAGAAAAAAAATCCTTCACGGTGAAGTGATCCAACATCAGAGCAGGGCTGGAAAGTTGTGGGATTCCCATCTCTGGAGGTATTGAACACATGACTGGACAAGGCCTGGAGCAATCTGAGCTGCCTTTGAAGCTTGTCATGCTTTGAGCTGCCTTTGAAGCTCGCCTTGCTTTGAACAGGCCCAGAAGTAACTGGGGCCTGTGATCTCAATAGCCTTCAATTTACAAAGTATTTTGACATATCGTGGGATGATTGACTGCTGAAGTGTGCTTAATATACCTTTTATCCCTTATTACAGAAGCCCATCTTGGTACAAAATAAAATTCTGCCTAGGTTATTAAGGGATTAAAAAACAAGCAAACCTTGAACTCAATATTCTTTGATTTTTGTTAAGATGCATTTGCTTGGATTCTTTTTTCAAATTTTAGGAAGAAAAGAAGATTCTGTTCTATCACCCAAATGAAGTAGAAAAGAACGAAAAAATTAGAAATGTGGGGCTGTGTGAAGCTATAGTGCAGTTCACAAGGTAGGAAGTCTGCATGGGTGATTGTTTTGGCACAAGCACTGTATTTTAAATATCTCAGTTATGTATCTTCTTGTTGTGAGTGTGTATAAATACCTACATCTACTTATATGTTTTCTTTCCAGGACCTTTAGCCCAACAAAACCTGCAAAATCCCTACATACCCAGAAGAATAGACAGTTTTTCCATGAACCTGAAGAAAACTTCTGGATGGTCATGGTACTTATGCACGTGATATGCATGTTCCTAAAACACCATCCTGCAATGTTGTCAATGCATTCTGCATTGTCTCATACCAGCCTGTTCCACTTCCTAGGTTGTACGGAATCCCATAATAGAAAAACACAAAGATGGAAAGCCAGTCTATGAATATCAGGAAGAAGAATTGCTGGTAATAATGAACTTTCCTTTTTTTTTTAGTGAGTTGTGTTGTATTTTTGAGAGTACTTACATCCAGAAATATCTTAGTTTAATTCTTCTTGAACTGCTGTGAAATTGATTTTATATGTATCTATACCTATCTTCATAAATGGAAAAAGGCAAAGTACTTTTCAGTAAAGTTTAAAGAAGAGCACAAGACAGAGAATTATCCAGAGAACAGTCAAGATCATTCAATAAACACTGGTGAAATATACAACTGTGAGACTTTCAGCTTGGAGTAGATGAATATTTCTTAGGATCTGTATGTTTAATTAAGTTCTTAAATCTATGTATTTTTATTAGGTGCCAGTATACATGTCACTACTTGCTCAAGACTGCTAGTAATATTTACTAATAATCTGGAAAACCAAAAAAGCTCATAACTATGATGGGATTTCTTGTCCAAGCTGCAGAATCATTATGTCTGTTCAAGGGTGGGATACTAATAAAAAAGCTGGTTAGTTATCCTGCCCCTGTTCATTACAGTGTGCATTACTTTTGTTCCTCTCTTGTGTCCTAAGAAAAGGATTGGAGTCCTAGGAACTCTATTTTGCCAGATAAAATGATCTTTTTTTGGACTGGGTTAAGATCTCAGCCCCATAAAACCTGCTGTAGTGTCCCACATTCTTCAACCTTTGCTTTGGATGAAGAGAGAGCTGTCAGAAAGAGGATCATTTTCACTGACCACTGGCCTCAGGGAAGAGCAATGTTTGTAACTGGAATCCTTGGCATGAGTTCTGAAGGTGCTTTTGGTACTAAATGTGATGGGGGAAGGGACTCCCTTTATTGAAATCATCCTTTATAAGTACAGAGACATTTCTAGATGCTGACTGACAGTGCCATTTAACTTTTCAGAGGTTGATTTCTCCGATTTGTGTTTTTGCTGGCTCTTTGAAAACACATGTTATGTGTAGCTCAGCCAAAATACTTGTAATTCTGCCTCTGCTCCTACTGATGTGCTGCTCTCTTTCCTGCAGGACAAGGTTTATAGTTCAGTCCTCCAGCAGTGCTACAGCATGTACAAGGTAGGGTTAACACTGGAGGCTCGAGGCCTTTTACAAGACAAGAGCATGAGATACTTCCATGACACATAAATGCTTGCCTCTGCTGCCATTAATACCTGGCCTCTGCAAATCTAAATGTTTTATCAGTAAAGAAGGGATACATTTGGATTGATTTGGAGTATGTTAAGGAATGGGAGTTGTGTTCTAATCTATATTCATAACCAAGTTACAAGAAATTACTGTAAATGATTACCCAACTAACTGATCTTTTCCTCTTTAAACTGTTAGCTTTTCAATGGCACATTCCTGAGAGCCATGGAAGATGGGGGTGTGAAAGTGCTAAAGGAGAGACTAGAGAAATTCTTCCATCGGGTAAGACCTCATTTTTCAGGCACATACTGTGATTCTGCACTGGAAATAAAATAAAAAAAGTGGCAGCAATGTGACTGTAAAACACAGGCCGTAGAAAAGATGTAGAGTCAACACAAAGTGTGTGGTTACTCGTTTTGTCAAATACTTCCTGCTTTTGCTGACAGAGTAGCTTCTTTAATTGGAGTTCAACCACAAGTGTGATCATGACTTGATGGAACAACTTAACTGTTGGATCTTTTTTCTGATGGAATTGTGTTCCTTCTTTCAAAGTTCTGCTTTAATGTTTGAATTGGTTACTGTGATAACAGTTTGTACAGACCTATTTCAGTGACTGTTGAAGATTCATTGAGGTTAGAAGGAATTTGGGGAGGTCATCCAGTTCAGCCTCCTACTCAAAGCAGGGTAACACTGAATTTAAACTCTCCTGCCCAGTGCTTTGGGTGGTTGAGATCTGAAAACCTCCAGGAGCAGAGATTCCACAACCTGCATGCACAGGCTTAAAGTCCTTTTATACTGTGAATGAATTTTTTAAGTTCTCCCCCCTAGAAGGAATTTGGGGAGGTCATCCAGTTCAGCCTCCTACTCAAAGCAGGGTAACACTGAATTTAAACTCTCCTGCCCAGTGCTTTGGGTGGTTGAGATCTGAAAACCTCCAGGAGCAGAGATTCCACAACCTGCATGCACAGGCTTAAAGTCCTTTTATACTGTGAAATAGTGAATAGATGAATTTTTTAAGTTCTCCCCCCTGCTCCACCCCACCATTAGTAGCCAATCCTAAGAAGGCTTCAGGAAATATTGCATGCATTATAAGTAGTCTTCAGAATGTAATTTCATAGCTGATGTTTTAGTGAAAGGATAAAAGGCAAAACCTATTTTTCACATAAAGTAACTGAGTAGTCTCATCTGGCAGAATTTTGAGTTCCTACATGAGGAGTTTCATCACACTTGGAAAGTGCCTGCCCCCATTTTTCTTGTTTGCAAGCCAGGAAACAGAACTGCTGTCAGCAGTTTGTGCTTTTGTGGTATTGAGATCTCTGATAACGATGGAGTGCAGACACTGTGTAATGGTGTTTAAAATTTTGTTCTTTTAACAGATTTTTAGAACGGAACAATGTTGTGACAGTGTAAACAAAAGTACAGGCTTTGCTTGTGGATTTGGGGAGGGTCTTGCTTGTTTTTTGTAAGACTTGTGATAGACTCCAGAATAAACACCATTGGCACAGGGAGTACCATGATGAGCTGGTGTGTGCTACTGTCCAGACTAAATTAAAAGTAGACCTTTGCAAAAAAGAAAGTAATAAATTTTTATTGCTAAAACAGAGAGACTTACAAGCTGTGCCAGAGGTCTGTATTTCTTGTGGGCATTCAGTAATGTGAAGTGACTGCAGAGGGAGCCATTGGACAAAGCATCTCCCACAGACCACTTGACAGCACGTTTGAAATGTCTTGCTAGAGGTTACAGTCTATCAAGAAAGTGAATAATGGAAATTATTTATTCCATTACACATTGAAAGCATCTGTTCTGATTTCTACAACTGAATCTGAAATTAAATATCAGTAAGATAGGCTTTGCTTGCTTATACTCTCATAAGATCTTGAATTTTCCTTAAAAGCTGTTTTCATAATGATTAAATAAGAGCAAAGTGACACCTGGAATCACATTCATGCACTGACATATGGATCACAGAATGGTGTGGGTTGGAAGACACCCTTAAAGGTCATCTAGGGCACCCCCCTGCTATGAGCAGACATCTTCAACTAGATCAGACTGCTCAGAGCTTTGTCCAGCCTGGCCATGAATGTTTCCAGGGATGGGGCAGTCACCACATCTCTGGGCAAGCTGTGCCAGTGTGTGAGCACCCTCATTGTAAAAACCTGCTTTCTCATGTCTAACCTCAGCTGAGCCTCCTTCAGCCCAAAACCCTTGTCACTATAAACCTTTGTAAAAGTTGTCCCCACATGAACGAGTGTGTCAGACAAGCAGTGCTGGAAGGACTCTTTTTTCTTTAAGTCCAGATTGTTGAGGATTAGACTTAAATTTGTCATTTAAATCTACACCGTGGCAGTTTTCTGAATTCTAAAAGCCAACTGTTGTTGTTCTCTCAGTACTTGCAGACACTGCACTTACAGTCTTGTGATCTGCTGGATGTGTTTTGTGGAATCAGCTTCTTTCCACTGGATAAAATGACTTACTTGAAAATTCAGTCATTTATTAACAGGATGGAAGAAAGCCTGAACATAGTGAAGTACACTGCATTTCTCTACAATGACCAGCTTATCTGGTAGGTACTTCAGTAATTCTTTTGTGTGTCTTCAATTTCTAATCCTGTGAGTAAGTGCCATAATAGAGAAGCTTTTAAATTAGTGACAGAGTTGGATCAAAATGGGAAAACATGAAACAGGATACCATTCAGTAAGAAAGGCATTGATCTGAGCTAGCTAGAGGGAAATGTGTGATCTGAACTGCAGCACAGATGTAATTTGGTTCTTTTTCCTCACAATGTGCTAGGAGTGGACTGGAGCAAGATGACATGAGGATTCTGTACAAATATCTCACAACGTCTCTGTTTCCAAGGCACATGGAGCCTGAGGTAGCTGGGCTGGGGCTTTTGAGGGGCAAGGTGGTTGGGTGGTTTTGGTCTTTTCTTCCTGTTTGTCTGTTACTAAAAATACCAAAGACAAACCTCTCTTCTCTCTGCCTCTAAGCTGTTTTTTCCTGTATTTTCTTTTCCCCCTCAGTTAGCGGGAAGAGATTCTCCAATACGTGCTGAAATGCCAGGAAATCTCCAACACTATGGAAGGTAGGTCTTGTTTTACTGTCACCATCTACTGCTTCTTCCCAAGGGCAAAACATTTGGGAGGAATGTGTGTGTTTTGAGTACATATTTCACACACAGTCATTCCAGAGGGTTGCACAGTAGTTGATGCAATGTAAAACTTGACCCTTGGAAAAAAGAGAAAATGCTTCATTAAAATTACTGCATATTTATTTTTCTTCCCATTGTTCTTAATGCACTGTATGACACATTTGGGAATTGTTACAGTCATTTCTTTCCAGTCAAGCACTCCAGAACAAGGTGTAGGTTTAATCTAGGATTTATCTATTTGTTCTTCCTCTGTACTCAGCATGTCAGTGAGGAATTCTGTACTTAAGCAAGGAGGCAACATTATTTTGCATAATTATGGGTTTGGACATCCTTAATCAGGAGAACTCCTAATTGCAAGTTTGGCAAACATCTCTTAAATTCAAGAAACTGAAATACAAGTATTCATCACATCTGACCTGTTGAATTATTTTCTAGGTTTCTTACTGGACCTTTAAATCTTAATGATCCAGAAACAAAATGCCGTTTCCCCAAAATATTTGTTAACACTGATGACACTTACGAAGAGCTTCACTTAATTGTTTATAAGGTATTACATTTTCCTCTGCAGTTACTCCACAAATTAGGAATCTATGCAGTGAAAGTGACAATGATGTGAAGTATTTAGGAATTGTATAGAAAGATGCATTATAAGAGACAGAAAACTGGCATTTCTAGCAACAAGCTTTAAAGCCTGAATTCTCTTCTCCCCTCTCCTGTACTCTGTACAAAACAAACAATTATTTTGTTTTACTAAAACAAAATACCAGCCTTCAGATGCTTTAAGTGATTGCATGCCTTGTTTGATATGGAATTAATCAATAAACCAAAAAATATTTTGTTCTCACCTTAAATGGGAGATTCTTGCAGATATCTTTGTATAAAGTGCATTTTACCAAGTTTTCTCTTTCCCCTACAATTTAACAGTTAACTGAATTTAAAAATCATAGCTGAATTTTAAAATCAGAGCTAACCTGTGTTGTGCAGGACTGCAAAAAGGTTATCCTATTGAAGTGTTACCTTCAAAAAAGGTTTTTAAATCTCTTCTCACTTATGTATGACCTCTCAGTAGTATTGTCATTTATTTGAGTTAGAGAAAGTAATCTGTTGTAAATGGCTTTTTTGCTTTTGTTTTATTCCAGGCAATGAGTGCAGCTG
The DNA here is from genome assembly GCF_014805655.1 of Passer montanus. Lineage (NCBI taxonomy): Eukaryota > Metazoa > Chordata > Aves > Passeriformes > Passeridae > Passer > Passer montanus. Next base: position 6,933,370 of record NW_024373256.1, read on the forward strand.
TCTGCTTTATGATTGATGGTAAGTACCTATTAGCATCCATTATTTGCCAAGACTTTCATATGTAAAATACTTTGACATGCAGCTTGTTTTACTCTTGAAAAATACTCACATTAATTTCTTATTTGAGTCTCTTTATCATGAGTGCTTTTATCAGTCTTTTATCTTTGTTCCAGTGGTACAAGTAACTCGTTTTACACAATAAAATTATTAAATACTGCTTCAGTTAGCCATATTCAAAATCACCCCTGAGGCTCTAATTGTGGGAGAAATTTGTCCTTGGACTCTCGCTGATGTTTAAAGAAAACAACTACAGAAACTGTACCTTCAGCTGTGGGAAGAGAATCTCACCTCTCCCTTTTCTCTGCCTGACAGCTTCAATTCCACCCACACTGGAGTTCTGCAGAAAACTGGACAGCATTGTCGGGCCTCAGCTCACGGTGTTGGCATCAGACATATGTGAACAATACAACATCAACAAGAGAATATCAGGGTTTGTACCACACCTCTTTTCCTGCTGCATTCCCTCATTGATGAAAAGTTAGGTTAAATGAACTGCTTCAATAATGGTAACATGAGCCCAAATTTTGAAAGCATTAATGGTGTACTTAAAGCAATGCTTGTCTACTTTTCTGCATCTTAAGTGTTTATAAAGTGCACGTTATTGCATATTTGGGTTTCCCTGAAGTTACAATAGATGTTACTAATTTAGGAACAAATGTTTATTGTCTGGCTGAAATGGGAATTTTAGTGAGTAAGTTACTTGGTTGCAGTGGAAGCTTTACTGTGGAGGACTTTTCCAGAATTACTGCTTCTTGAAGTGTTGCCATGTATAATAGGTGAGGAAAAAAAGGTCTTTTATTTTTCTCTTTTGCAGAACTAAGGTAATTACTTGAGGGGCAAAAAGCAGTCAAAAGAAAAAGGATGCTAATGCTTTGGAAAATATCTTTCACTTAGAACTACAGCTTGACTTGCAATAAAATTGCATTTATTTTTTGAGAGATTTGTTAGTTGGGGAAGCAAGAACAGCATCCCATATGGCAACATAAAAAGAATTCAACCAAAGATAGGTGTGTGAGTGAGCTCAGTTAGTGGTACCATCCCAAATCAGCAAAATCTCACAGGATAGAATAGGATGTACTTGAAATTGTGCCAATCTACTAAATCATTAAACTTGGGCTTTTTAAATGTCATCTGGGACTGGCTTTGGCAGCTTTAACTCTTTAAAAGTTTAATGCCATGGTGTCCTGAAAACATGATACAGTTCCTTGACACTAATGCATGTGGGTGACAGAGAGCAGGGGTATCTGGTTGTTTGCTGAGGTGAGCAGTGTCATCACAGTATCTCCTGCTTCTAAATAATGCATTGCCTCAAGTACCAATTGCTGCAGCCAGTTTTTGGTCACTCTGAATGTGTTATGTCTTCTACAAAAAATTACAGCTCTAGGTTTTTATATTAACTTCATAAAAGAGGAAATGGAGGAAGACAGCCAAGGCAGGAGTTTGAAAATAGTCTCTTGCTTGGCCCACACAAATGATGTGGGGGGAAGTCTAATTGCCTGGATCAAGAAAGAGTTTGTTCTCTTGGTTGTAACAAATAACAAAAACATGAATAGAAGATGACTTATTGCTCAAATTAAAGACCCAGGATCCATTCAGATCAGCTTTGACTGGCATAAGGGAGAGCAGCAGGAACAAAATGGGGCCAGGAAAAAACAGCTCATTAGAAAAATGCAAATTAATTACTACTCTGAAGTAGGACAAGGCCTTCAGACTCCCCTGTGTGTGTTTACTGGCAGCATGAGTGGCAGAAGGGGAAATACTGGCTGGTTCTGCAGACTCAGTTGTCTTTTGGGGTTTTTTTAAGTGTGTTAAAATGAATTTCAATCTCACAAGTCTCTTCAATGTGAAGATAAGTCCAGGCTGTGTAAGTTAGCTTTGCACTGGCTTTCTATACAGTCTCTGGGAAGCCTCTGCTTACAGAGCACGTTGGTATCCACAAATCACTTTTATTTTCTTTGTAAATCTTCCTAGGGCTGAGAAGGAACCTCAATTTAAGTTTATCTATTTCAATCACATGAACCTGGCAGAGAAAAGTACCATTCACATGAGGAAAACACCCAGTGTATCACTTGCATCTGTTCACCCTGACCTCATGAAGATTCTCGGTGACATCAACAGTGACTTCTCCAGGTAATGCTTAACTATTAAATAGTCTGTAACTCCTACTGTCAAGCAGATTTTTTTTTCTTTGCAAAGGAGTGGCCCTTTCCAGTCTTTTTGTTGATGGCTGGCTGTTCATGTTTGGTATTTTATGTTGGTTAGAAGTAGTCCATCTTAAAAAAAAAATCTTCTAGTGTCCTTTTAAATAAAAAATTAAAAGAGGGCCAGGGCCTCTATCAAAGAAAATATCTCATCTATTGGAGGCTTCAGAGTAGTCATAGAAAATGGGATGGGAAGCACAAGAGTCTGTCTAATCTGGGAAAGCAATGTAAATGACAGGGACACTTGCTTCTGCCTGTGTCATACCTGCCCTGGCACAGCTGGGGGTTTCTAGGGGTGAGACAAAGGATGAAATGCAAACCTTGCAGTTACTGCAGCCCTGCTGATGGAGAAGATAAGTGGCTTCTTGTCAAAGGCTATCATGCTGCAAGGTGGGGGAGACCCTCTGTCATTATCAAAGTTAAGAAAGAACATGACAATGCTGAATGATTGGGATGCCCCTAACTGTAATTAGCAACAAGCTGTTTTCCCACTCTGCTTAAGGACAAGGTTTCCATTTTTCTATAAATGAAGAAAGTGTGTTTCATCATGTTATGGAAGTACTGGGTTAGTGACAGCTTTATAGAAGATATCCAGTTGTGGAGCATAGTTTAGGTCTAGGTTTAACAGTTCTGTGAAAGCTCAGTATCACCAACCCATCTCCAGCTTTCAGTATTTGGTCCCTGTGGAGCAAATCCTCATTCTGTGAAGTGTGTCCTTACCAGAATGGAGGAGAGGTGCTTTCTCCAGTGTTTTCACTGCAGTGTTTGGCTAATGAAAAACTTACTGATTGACACATGTGGGCATGTCCTAAGCAGCCATTTCTGAAGCCTTTGACTTGGACTGAGTGATGGCCAAGTTAGAACTGGTGTTTTCTTTGATACTGCACAACCACAATTTCTGACATTGAGCTGTCCTAATGATTACAGATAAAGTTGTTGAAGATGAACTTGCTGCCACCTTCTTTACTTTTTAAAACTTCTTTCAGAGTTGATGAAGACGAGGAAATTATTGTGAAGGCAATGAGTGATTACTGGGTAGTTGGGAAAAAGTCTGACCAGCGAGAACTATACGTTATTTTGAATCAAAAAAATGTAAATCTGATTGAAGTTAATGGTAAGGATTGTTTCTTACTACCTTTAAATACAGTTACTCCTAAAATGTGTGCCCCTAGAGAAGTAATACAACCCAGCTCATGAGAAATCTAGAGAGGACTGATCTTTGATGGAGCAGGTGGGTTTGCCTAAGGTTTTAGTCTGCCTACTACCAGCTGTGAAAGGACAGCATAAATATTCAGCAGGCATTCTTAATTATTAATCAGTCATTCTTCCTCCTTCAATTAATAGAGGACAGCACTGTGAGCTTAGTTTAGGTGCAACTAAAAAGTGTATTACAGATGAGAGATGAATATATTTACATCTGTTTGTCAGTGATCCAGGGTTAGTTACTTACACATTGTGGCTGACTTGTCAGTGATCCTCATCCATGGCTGTCTTGTTTCTAAGATGGTTTTGAGAATGATTTACTAGGACTAAGAATGAGAATTAACATGAAGATGCAATAAGCTTTTACACTGCTATTTCTCTAAAAATCTGTTTGAGTCTTGCAGCAATGCTAGGGCTCTCTGTTCTAACAGGAGGCAATGTGCTTGCTTGGACAATGGGAAAGAATTCATACCTTGCCAGGACCAAAGCCTAACAACCTACATTTTCAAAAGAGGAAGAGTTGTGTAACCTGGCAATCTCTCTTATAACTGTCTTTCAGCATCAAACCTACCATACAGAAACAGTGAATGTTTCTGTGCCTGATAAACCTAGGAAGTTTATCAATCTACCAAATAACACAAAGCAAAAACTTTGCAGACTTGATTTACTGTAACAGAATATCCTGATTCCTCCTTTCTCTGAAAAAGGGGTTATAATATACTTCCCTTAACTATATGTTAAGCCAAGTCTGCTGCTGTTGCAGTGTTTGATGAGAGGCACATCATTTACACTTAAACCACTTTCAGACAGTGGGAGACATCAGACTTGACTTTCTCCTACTGAAGAGAGAGTAATATTAAGTGTAATTGTACATTAGAAACTCTTAGGGCTTTTTCTGTTTGAATGTTATTAAATTCTCCCTGACAATCCCCAGGGTTTTTCTGGAGGAGGTTTCTGTAATATACAATACTGATGGTTTTTTTGTTGTTGTTTTTTTTTTTTAACAGAAGAAGGGAAGAAACTTTGTGCAACACAGTTTAATAACATTTTCTTCTTGGATTGATCTGCAAAGGGCTGATTTATTGAAGATGTCAATGTCAGGCACTTGTTCAACATGAGAAGTTATTAGTCATATTATTGACTGGAATAATGACAATAGTAAAGCAATACTTGCTTTGTAAGAATCAAAATTTCTACTAAAATCTGTAAACTCTGACCATAAAATTTTTAAATTTTAAAAATGTTTATGTGCAAATTAACTAAAAACCAGTCTGAACTCATCTGTACCATTCCATTCTGATATGTTATGTGAATATTTTGCTGAAAAATAAAACTAATAATTGTTACACTTTAGAAACATCTGACTTCATTTGCATCGTGTAACTTCCTGCTAGTTTATCCAAAACTCTGGTGTTTCCCTCTGAAACCAGCAATTCTTGTGCATGCAGTTGAGCCATTCCTACAGCTTCCTACAAGTGTGGGTCTTCTGGGATTGTTTTGGTTTGTTTTTTTTTTTCTTATTTGAAGAGTTCTTGCTTGAAGCTTCAGTAGTTCCCAGCAGAGGATTTATTTCTTTTTCTTTTTGTCAGCAGTTGCCTTGGTACTTGTGGGTGCTGCCTTCTCTGCCTCTTTCTCCTCAGGCTCTGCTGCTTGTGAGCCTCTTTTCTTTGGTGAGGGTTCTGTTTTGGAGGCCTCTTTTCTCAGCTGGAGACCTCTCCAGGAGGGGAGTTTCTCCCAAGATGACATGGCTCGTTCCCTGTGCTTGATATCCTCATGTAATGCTGCTGCTGCTTTCCTTCTTGCCTCTTCTTCTTCTTCTTTTTCAGCAATAAGTCTGCATGATCAAAATTTGAATTTAAGGTACTGTAAGAGAAGGGAGACAGGTTTCCACTGGCTAAGCAACTCCAGCTCTAATCATAGCATGAGCAGCATAAACTGCCACAGTGTAGAGAAGCAGAAAGTCTCTCATTACCCCCTCAAGTCCAAATATGTCTTAACTGCCTTTACACAGAGCAGGAACCAAATACCAAGAAATACCAGAGCTAGGTTTGTTCCCTCGAAGCAGCCTGTATTTGTTACTCCAGCCAGTAGCAGAAAGCACGAGTTACATTCTGTATGTTACTAATGAAACCTGTGTGAGTCACTTTTCCAGGTACACTTTGCTATATGACTTTCTTGAACACCCTTCTCATTTTCAATAATTTTGCTAGTGGAAGATAAAGGATAACAGTACTGCCAGACAAGATTCAACACTCACCGTTCCAGTTCCTCAGCCTGGCTCTTTCTCAGCTCAGCTAATTCATCATTCTCCTTTTGTTTTTCTTGTATTTTATCTCTCAGCATTATTTCATGGTCAAAAGCAGGGAATAACTTAGTTGTGAAAAAGATTTCCACCTGACACATCCAGAAACTAAATGGCTCCTTTTGTTCATCTTTATCTTTTGCTTCATCTGCAAGATGTAAATTAAACATGTTTATTTAGCAGGGCACTTCTATTTCAAATGTGTTTTGGACTACAATATTTCAGCTCTGATACTCTGCAAAGGGAAGGTCTGGCTTCTGCATGGTACAGAGCATGAAAGGTGTGAGACACTTTGAACTGAAAGGGGGTGGCCCTTTTGTGAGGCTTCAGTGACTTGTCCCTGGGAATGGCACAAAAAGACAATGAACTCTTCCCTTTAATCCTGTGACAAGAGTCTTCTGCAGTAACCTGATGACAGTTCAGTGTCTGTGACTCCTGTGCACGGGGGAAGGGATGAACAAACATGAGCACCTGAAAGGACAGAGGTGTGTGCCAGTGTCCCTTGTCCTGTCAGGAAACAGCCCAGGCCCAGGTGATGGCCCTGAACAAACAGTTTTTCAGATGTGTAACATTTCACCCATCAGAGTGCAGCAAAAGAGCTGATGACTATGCAAAGATCCTTGTCAAACTCTGTCCTTGGATTTGAGCTCTATAGCAGCAGAAAACATTTAACAAACATAAAAACCAACCCAGATGGGATCTGCTAATCAGCTGGAAGGAAGATGGTACAGAAAACTACAACCCCCAACACAGCAAAGTGCTCTTACTGAACATCTCTTCTGCCTGACTGTTGGTCTGTCCTAACATAAGGCACCTTATTCCAGCTAGTGGTGGCACACCACTAATTATAATTCTTATTTTAAGTAGAAGCAGCAGGACATGGCAGTAATACATTTTATTTGTCCAAGACACTCCACAGACAGCCTTGCAGCTTGAGCTTCTCATAGAATAATATAAATTACAGCTTATAGATGCCCAACAAATTAAACATAGCATTTTAAAATTGGGGAAACTATGTAAGTCAGTACTTAAATTCTTATTTTATTATAAAGTTTCATTTTCTTTTTAAAAATATTTTAAAATTTAAAAAAATCTTCCTCCAGAATTAATGCTCATTTACTGCCCTCTTGTGACAAGCTGAAATGTGTCAATACAAATAAAACTTCACAATTCAAGAGCTCCAAGAGATTTGTGTGTGTGTGTTAAGTCCTAAAACAGTAGCACTGTTTTACCTATCAATTCCTTTTCTGGACAGGAATCTTGTTCTTCTTTTACATCCTTGTTGGGCAATGACACATCATCTTTGCTTTCTCCAGGAGTTATGGGAAATGAGAGAAGAGTTTCTGATATTACAAAGAAAGAAAATGAAAATTACTCAGCCTTTAATCCTGTGCATGAAATTCCAAGTTTGATCTTCAGCACAAATATAGGTTGTCACCTGCCCTGAAAGTCAGATCTGGGTTAAAATACTTCTGAAATGATGAAAAGTTTGTTTCTAATGCAGGCACAATGCAGAGTTCAAGCTCCTGTTTCCATGCCCATATGAGTGGGACAGAACAGGAAGAATTAAGGTTTTAAAAGCCTTTAAAGCTATTTTTAAGGAAAAAGTGATAGCTTCTAATTAAGAAGCACAGAAAATTCAGAGATTCCAACTTGCCCAGCCATCTGTGTAGAGCAGGTAGGAAAGCTAAACAAACCTTGTCATAATTGCCACACTGAATGGAGCTGCCCTCTGTAACTGCAATACATCACCTATTTCCATGATCAGCTCCTGTTTAATTGTTTTGAAAGTTGCAGAAAAAGAGCATCTGCTCAAGCCACTTTATAGTTTTATAACCACTTAATACAGTACTCACCCAGTAGAGAAGGTTGATGAGCAGGCTTTGTGTCTTCACAAGGTCTCAGTGGCTGGCAAGAAGTTTTAAACTCAGTTACTAAATGTCTGGGCCTGTGTTCAAATCACAAAGTGAAATCCCAAGGCCCTTTGAGTCACGCAAATTCCCATCTCCAAAGCATTCTGCCGGCCAAATGCATCCTGCAATCATGCCTACCTCAAAATATTTCTATTGCAGGAGTGTTTTCAAGTATTACCAGCTAACACTTTTCCATTGATAGCAGCCAGGCAAGCAGGATTATCCTATTTCAGAGCTAGGGGAAGACAGCACGACAGAAAATGAAAGCTCCTGTTCTTTGACCTGTTCCTCTGTTCTTACATGTTGCTCTACATATTGTTCATCTATTGTTCATCTGCTCCTGAGTGTACAGCTCAGCTGCCTCGGAAATGTCATCATTTATGTCTGCACCAATTATACTTCTGCTGCACTAATGAAATGTAACACATGAAAAATTTTAGCCTCAGTACATTTAATTAAGATTTTTTTTCTTTTTCTTTTTTTTTTTTTTACTATTTTAACTGGACCACTTCACTGTTCAACTGTGTCACTGCTTGCAGGGATGCTGCAAGGGAATGGGTGCATAGGGTGGGAACAACTGGGCAAAAAATGGGAAGTAGTGGTGTACAGTGGCACTACTGGCTCACAGAGGCTGTGAAATTATGTTTGTGAATACTCCTTGAATTAATAAAAATACTTCCATCTTGTGCATAATTTCAAATAATAACAATTCTAATTCATGTCTTCAACTACTCTGTATATACAAATTGCACCAGTGTCACGGGCAGCATCTCACAACCTACAAAATCCTTATTCAGAAGTTCAGCAAAAAGAAAAAGATGACAGCTCAACTGCTGGCAAGCAGCAAGGCTTGCTACACACAACAGCTGCAATGCCATTTTTACAGGAAAATTTTAGACATTCAGCTCAATGCAGAACAGACATATCTTTCACCAGCCAACCAATCTGCCAGTTCCCTTCAGAAGTACTCTATGTGTATTTACAGTTAAATAGGAAAACATGCAAATATGTTAAAACTGTCTACAGTGATGTTAAAATTTAAGATACAAATAAACCGAAAAGGCAGAAGGACCCAATCAAGTATTTGTTTATGCAAAAAGGGGAAATTGGTTTCCATGGTCAGGAAACAGAACATTTTCAGGGCCTGACTTCACTCTCTCAGTGGACACATTGTAACAGTGAACAGGTCTGCATCAGCCTTACCTGGGGTGGAGAATGTTCTGTGGGAGACACAGCTGAGGTTTCCTTGGAGCACTCCTTGATTTCTAAGCTACTTCTTTTCTGGTTGTCTTCAGCTTCTTTCTTCAGGATCATATCCTCAGTAACATACACCAATGCACATTCAAGAAGAGCTTCAAAAAATTCTAGAAAAACCATCTAGAGTAAAACAAAGGCAGTAGTAAATTAGTTCATTTTTACAAAATCTCTTCATTAACAGGCCTATGTACCTGAGCAAGCAAAGAACTCAGAAGTGGTAGTGAAGTCCCCCTGGCCTCATTTATCTAGTCAAACATCCCTTTTTCTGAAGAAAAACTGAGAGCAGCCAAAGCTCAAAAAATTCAGGAGAGGATATGGTGGGTTGTACTTTATACAAGTTACACTGAGCTAAAACACTGCACTGATTTTTCTTGTATCTGGAGCTATGAGAAATCTCTCTAACAAGTAACTCACAACTACAGCTATTACCTAAAACATCATATTTTAATTGCATGGGATGCTGCTAGAAACCTCAGGAGTGGGTTTATAATGGATTCCTTAATAAGACTTACACTGTGTGTTCAGCTTATCAGATCCTGTTTAACACAAATTCAGTTATGTTTGCAAGAGACTGTTGCTGAGTAAGAGTTAATTCTTTAAGGGTGAAAACCCTCTACACTAGGCCAGTTCTCAGGTAGCACAAGAGTCTCCCACAGTCACTATCTGACCTCACTGAGGTGGCAGCACCTCACATGTCACTAATCAGGTTTCTTGCATCACCAGATTTTCAGGCTCCGTGGGTTCACACCTGCATTACTGATCCACCTTAACAGCCTCAGTGCAGTGAGTAATCCCTGTGATCACTGCATATCCATACTGCCAGGCAGCTCCCCACTACCAGCACTCCACTGGAAAGGGATTTCCCTGCATGGATTATGGCACTCCTAAGGACCTTTCTGAATGGTCAAGTATGCTGAGACTGTGCTAAGATGAGGCAATTAAGAAAAAACATAGAAGTACATGAGCTGAACTAAAAGATATAAGCAGAACAAAGGAAAACAAATAAAGGCTGAAGTTTTACTCTATTTTTTAAAATAAATTAATTCCTTTTCCTTCTCTTCCAGCAGGTAGGACAGCATTTGCAGTAGTTCTTAAAAGCAATTTTAACTGTTCCTGTAGCAACAGACTATGGGTTTTTTCCATACACACCTCCAGCTCCAGGTTGACACCATGGATGGCAGGTAGGGAGGCACCAACTTTGACAAATATTCCCAGAACTCTTGCAGCAGTTAATTGTTCACTGAGAAGTTTAAAATCCTGGGTAAGAATAAATATCACATGTTAACAGCACTTAAGGCATGCCCCACATGGACCTAATCTACCTCCCTTTCAAGCCTTTGCCAAAATTTGTAGTGGTTTCAAATGATACTTCCACATATGTAATTAGCAGCAGAAATTCTAGTCCTATTGAAGCCAATGGGAATTTTCCCTAGACTGCAAAAGCAGTGTTACAAAAGAACTTGAGAAAGCTCATAAACAAAAATACAAAAAATTACAACTTTGCCATCTGATCGTTTCTTGATTAAAAAATTGCTCAGATTTATAAACTGAAGCATCCAAACCTTAGGCATATCAGGAGGAATTGTTCTCTACCTTCATAGTAATTTTGATCTGTCCCCAAATTACTGAATTTTAGTAAAGAAGCTCATGCTCTTATTGTAGTAAATTATTGAAATGGTTTATGGTGTTATTTCAATAGCTGTCAGTCTTTGAGTTCTAACAATAGGACATACTCATATATACATTTTACAGATGGGGCAGAGGGAGACACAGTGGAGATCAGCAAAAATATTTATATTCCCTTAAACACATTTGTCTTGGATTTGATAAGAGTAAAAAATTACAATTCAAGTCCTGAAAAAGTGCATAAATAACAGTACATAACAGTAGAACAACTGTTCTTTTACTGCTCCTTGGACAATTTGCACAAATAACCTCATTCCCACTTTCTCAACTGTGCAGAAGCCACAGCCTATTTTAAAAGGCTCATATAAACTGAACAAAGAAAGCACATCTAATCACACAAAACAAAGCAAAATTAGACTCTTACGTCCAACATCCAGAGGAATTGCCTCAGCTTCACTGTGGAGTCAAATGGAGCTCTGGGACATAGTCTAGAAAAGTCTTCGTATATATCACAGCATTTCTCAAGGTAGCTCATGGCAAAATATGAGAATTCTTTACTAGAATATAAGATACCTTTCAAAATGAATTGGGAAAAAATAACATTAACAATAAAACTGCAATGCATGTGATACCAATTAATGAATTCTGCAAAGAAGAAATAGCATTGCTTACCTTGGACGCAACAGGCAGAGGGCAGAACATTCCTGGACATCATTTCTAAGAAACATTTCTTCAGATTAGGAACTTCATCTCTACAGTTGAAACAAAACCACTCTTGTCTGGGAAGATTCAAACTGATTTCACTGAAATAAATTTCACTAAAAGATGAAACTTACTTGTACTGTTTATGATAGATATGAAATGCCAGGTGAACAAGGTAGGATACAAATGTTCTGAACAGTAATATATCACATGGTTCATGTATCTTCTTAGGTGGTTCATCACCTGAAAAATTTTTTAAAAACCAAATTTCTACTGTTCTCATGTATATTAAAATGCCTCTAGGCATATTGATTTTTCAGCCCTTCTTATCCTCTCCATCTGCACCTATGACAGCGTAACAACACTCCCAGAAGACTCACACCAGACAATACAGCACTTCCAAACAAATTTTAAGGGAGAACTGTCCACCTGTAGCTGGATCTTGGACAATTCTCTTTCCAGAAATGCATCCACTCAGCATATACAGAAATTAAAGAGGATTCAGAGTTGGAGTTAAACCCTTCACATACTAAGGACAGTGCAGGACTACAAGGATTTGATTGATTAACTGGCTCTATGGAAGACAAAAAAATACTACATGCAAACCAAAGTTACGAATACTAAAATAAAATAAATTTGTTTCTCCTACTTCTCTCTCAAAATTCTCTCTCTCTCTCTTAAAGAAGACCAGGGGTGAATATTTTGAACAGATGGCTCTTCAGTGCAATTTTCTATGTTGTATTTTAATTTTGTATTTTCTCGCATAAGGACCAGAAGTGCCCAGAGAAGTTTAAATTGATCCACTGAGAACTCACAGGCACAGAGGTATTGACTCAGCACAACTTAACTCCCAGAGCTGAGCTGCCAGGAGAACTTGCCACTCCAACTCTCCACAGCTTACCCTGCTCACCAGGAACACAAACCTCTCAACAGTCGATCTATTTCAGCAAGAGTTACAGAGGAGAGATGAAAATTGCAGTCCTTCAGAAATCTCCAAAACTGCAGCATAGTCAGGGAGTAAACACCATCAGGAGAAGCACAGCCTAAGGTGCTGTAGAAGTAGTAGGTTTTTCTCAATTTTGAAATATGCCTCAACACAGCCAATTGTACCTGAATAAAGCAGGATATGTGTTCAGCATCATCTCAAAGCAATAAGAGATCAGTTTGTATTGATCCTGTAACTGGGCAGATAATTATTTGACCTTGCAACTTAGCATATCCCTGGCTAAGAGTTCACAAAAGCATTACTCAAAAGTAATGCTTCAACTCAGAAGTGTTTTGGTGACTGATAAAAACAAATCATCCTCTGTCAGTGGACAAACCTCAGAGTAGCTAAAACTGGTTGCTCCAGATATGTTAACCTATTTTTAATTGGCCTTTTTTAGTGGAAGCTCAGAAGAGGCAATATTGTCTATTCATTCTTTTTGCTTTTCTGTTTTCACGGCTTTCAGATTTTCAAATAATTGTTTAATGGAAAAAGTTACTTTAACACAAATAAACCAGAGAGAAAATAGTATGAAACACAATACAGGGGAAAACTGAAAGTATCAAACAGTAGACTTATACTTGCTGCATTTCATCCTCTCTGTCTTCTCTTGGGAAGAAGACAAGCAGTGATGATACATCCAAATCAATATCTGATCCCAGAACAGAAAACTCTCCCAAGTCCTTAATGATTACACTCCTTCCTACCAAGCAAATAAAATAAGTTAGAACAAACTAAAATAAAGCTTAATATATACACACACAGAGAAACAAAATGTGTATTATTCCTTCTTATATTACTGACTTGGAACAATAGATTCCTTCACAGTAAGAAATAGAGATTTCACAACCAACAGCAGAACAACTGAAGAGCAGTTCTGTCAAATCAACCCCTAACCAAAAGGAAATGCAGACACTATAAAAGCTGTGAAATTTTCACACAACAGTTCCATTCATTACAAGATGTGGTGTGGATGTGCCACATCAAGTGTCACTCACAGCAAACACAGCATGGAAGCAAAAGCCATGACTCCCATTGCTATCGAAATTCTTTGAAGAAATAGGTCTGGTCCTTGAGTATGTACAAACAGTTTCATATTATAGTAAAATGGAACAACAAAATATGACTAAGTAAAATTTGTTTTGTTAAGCTGCTCACCAATGCCAAAACTACTTCTTGAGCTGGTGTCTCTCAGGTTCTTGGCTTTCACAGCAGACCCTTGACGAGAAGGAGATTCCACAGGATGATCATTTATAAACTCTCCTTCAAAAGCATTACCATCCTTGAAGACAAAGATGCCCTACAGACAGATTAATTATTATATAAATATAAAACAAAGATTAAAAAAACCCCAAACCACTAATTCTCTCAGTAAAATTTCCTTTTCAGAATCTTGGCTAAAATGCAATATATGAAATAAAATACAGCAAAATAATTTTTCCTACCCTCTTTTACAATGCATTTTGTCACCTATTAAATAGGTACACTGTTGGGATGAAGGACTGACTATATATCTGTTTGATTTTGAAAAGTATTTTCCCCCCATACAGAAAGACTTGTTTGTACTCCTTAGGTTGCACATGTGGCACTCCACTCAGAGTTTTTTCAAAAGTCTGTTTTATGAGAGGTTTTAAGAACTCCTCTGTGCAAGGACAGCTTGAAACCCATTAGCTCGTAGTAGAAGTGTGAAATTCTGACCAACCACTGCAAAACTCAAGATGCACCCATTGAACTGAAAATATCCACAGTGAAATATATGTCTTTGTATACCCAAAACATGTCTAATCACAGAGTCAGCCTGTGTCCTTGGAAGGACTGCAGCTGCTCTCAGTGGACTCTCTGCCCTTTGTGTGGGGATTCCATCCACACTGCAAACTGAATGTAATTTGCTGTACAGAAATCTAGAGATCCATATACAGAGCAGAACAGTTTGCTCTGCTGTTGTCTGTAGTTCTGACAATACTCACCTTGCCATGCTTCTTATTATGCACCCACTCTCCATCGTACACTGCTCCATCAGCATAAAGAAATATCCCATGTCCATGGCGCTCCCCTTTTACAAAATCCCCTATATATTCATTCCGTAGAGAATACTCAGACATTTCCATTCTCTTCAAAAACCATGTGTGCATGCCAGAACCATGCTGGAAAAAAAACAAGTGTGTTTAGAAAACAGGTCCAGGCTTTGGCAATTGTCTGAAATAAAAGCCCCCAGCTGATGGCTGCAGCACTTCAAAGCAGGGACAGAACTAGATGCCACAGAGGGGCATGGGAGAAGCACCCAGAGGATGCACTGCACCAACACACACTGGAGCAAGCTCTAGCACGGGACTCCTAAAGATACCCACCCTTCCTCCCTGGATCCTTCTCCTGCAGTGCTGAACAGCCAGGTGAGGAACACCATGCCACAGAGCCAGGATGGCCCACAAGCTGGACTCCTTGACAATTTTAAGCAGAGTGAAAAGACAGAGCAACTAACTCGCCTTCTTTTTGAAACAGAATAATAAATGGAAGGAACTGAAAATGCCACAAAATTGTCTCCCATCATAAAACTTTTCCAAGAGGGAACAGTGTGGTCTAGTATTTTACAGGTGACACAGAAATAAACTGCCACATATACCTACTGCTGAAATTGTAGCTCAAGCTAAGTCACAAACACTTCTTTAACTTTTTTTTTAATTGAAAAATGTTTCTATTTTCCACTAGGGAATGAAATTTTAATTTTATAAGACTAAATCAAAATCCTTTAACAATTTGAATATTGCTAACATAAGAATCAATTTACAATAAAGAACATATTTTTGTTATCTCAACTGGCAAAAATCATACAAAGCTCCTTTGATATTGCACAGAACTCCCTGTTTAGCTTTCCTAGGGTAGTGGACAGATGCTGAGCTAAAGAAGGTTTCTGGGGAAGAAGTCAATACCTGCATGCCACACTCCCACTGTCCTTCATATTCTTGATTATCTGTCACCCATATCATTTTTCCATGTCCATGTCGCAGATTTTTCTTCCACTGACCATTATATATATTTCCAGATCTGTAGCTGCAAAAAACCAATGAAAGTTAATTCATACTAAATTCTGTGCTGATCTCATAGAAGGTTTATGTGAAACCTCATTGCTAATAAATTTATAATTTATTAAGGCTAAATAAAAGCATTAAATTTAAAATTGACTCATATGACATGGACACAGAGGTTTTATTGTAGCCACTGTTTACCTCCTATTTTAAATTTAGAAATCACTAAAAGTATTAACCAGCTCTTTTTCCCAAAAAGTCCTTGCCATAGCTATTAACAATATTTGTTTATATATAACTTTATAGATAAGTCATTTATTCATAAGGCAGCTTTATCTGCTCAAATCAATCGAGTGTGTTTGTTTGAATTGTGGTTTACCAAAGCTGATTTGGGATTTTGTCTTTAGCTATTCTTTTGTGTGAATGGTCAGCAGAAATACTGCACATAAAAATAAACTTTTAAAGGTCTGTTTTGTTATCACAAAGCACTTTGTACATTTTTATTCCACTGCAGAAAGTACACACTACTATGAAATGACAGCATTTGTACCCACTTTATACAACAGAAGAAACTGCAACATAATACACAAAAGTAAAAAATGTTGAGGGTAAGAACAAATGTTATCATATTTACCGTCTGATCCCCCATCCTTCTCTGACATTATTTACCCAATCACCTCTATACCAGGAGGTCTGCTCCTCATCATAATAAATCTTACCCTGAAACAAGAGCATAGTCAGTTTAAATACCTAAATATTTGTCTACCTGAACAAAAACATCACATACGCTTGTAATCACGTTTTAATACTTAGGGTGCCTTTGACTCACTGTACTGAAAGCAACTGAAGGGATGCAATTAACTAAAGAAAGCAAGCTCTTTTGATTAATATTAGGTAAGACCTTAGAAAACACCAAGTGTTCAAAAGAAAAATCCTACTACATTACATCAAAGTCTACCATTTTTTCAAACCTCTTGGAAATACTTTAAGAGAGCTAACCTTGGCATCTTAATTACAGTACTCAGTCTGAGGAAGATCAGTTTTCTGACCCACTCAAGTCTTTTACTTCCAACAGTAGGTCTACAGTATTAACTGTATTCACAACCTCAGAAAAGCTCCCTAGGAAAAACAAATCTCTACACAGCATAAGGCCATGCAACAGAACAAAACACAACACTTTTGCAAAACCTTTGCAAAGTAACACTTGCTGTTCCTGAAGGTATCACCTGAGCCCATGCTCTCATTTAGTTCTTACTGACCTTTCCATGTCTTTTGCCATTGCACCAATAACCAATGTAAGAAATTGGATGAGTACCACTCCTGAAAACTCCATATCCATGCCTAAGTCCATCCTGGATTGATCCTTCGTAAACGCTGCCATCATTCCAGGTATAATGGCCATTATGCATCAGCACATTCTTAACAAATGTTCCCTGAAAGATTAAATTACAACATTAAAATCTAAGACTCTCTGTTTCCCAGCCTTCTGGGACAAGTCAGGCTTGTAACTGAAATCACTGCCACAGCTCTGCAGTTGCCACCTGTACTGTACCAATTACTGCAACTTTTCTACTTTCCTTCAATTTGCACATCTAACTGTGTGGAACCGTATTCAGTTATAACTTAAATTGTACTTTACCTCATACTTTACTCCATCAGCCCACGAGTAAATCCCTTCTCCATTCATACGCCCTTCAGAAAATAGACCCTTCAAAATGAAGAAAATAGCATCATTTGCAGATTTCCTCTTACCCCAGCTGAAGCTTACAGTGACTGTAAGATTTTAAAAGAGTGACACGTAAATTCCCCTCCAACTACTAGTTTCAAACCAAGAGTTTTAATGCTTCTCAGTGCTCTTGAGAGAGAACTTACTCTGTTACTTTTTTTTTAAATTTATACACTCACCTTGTATGTATTTCCTCCTTCAAAACATATAAATCCTTCGCCCTCATAGAATTCATCAACTTGTTCACCTTCATAGCTACAAAGAAAACAAACTAAAGATGAAGATTTCAAGTCACTGCCAATAGATCTAAATCACATAAACAACCATATAATCAGATAAATGATCACACAAACAATCATAAATGACCTTTGATTTACCATGGTCTACACACAGGTCAGCTGATGTATCTTGTGTAGAATAACGAACAACCAGAAAATTTTCAATTTTTTGAAACTTCCTTGTAACATTCCACATAATTGTTGTGTTGCCTCAGACCCATATTTCCTTCAATTAAGAAAAAACCCCACATTGGTAGTATTTTCTACCTTACAGTCAGGCATGCTGGTATATGACACATTACACATAAACATCATATTGAAATAAAAAAGGATTTTGTTAACATTGCCATTCACCTGCTTGCTCGGTTTAGGATATTCTGAAGATATAAGAGCAGCTTTAAGCATTAAAAGGCAGCAACAACTAAGATTACATGATATATTTTCCTTCACCTGTTATCTGTATACTTTAACAAAACTTCACTGAAGGTGAACAAGCTGAAAGAATGAGGGTTTTGGCAGGCAGAGAGCACCAGCAGCACTCTAGGATGCAAGAAGGCAGCAGAATTCCACACGTGTATCTCCTAAGGTGCCACTGCTACTAGGTCTGAATAACCTGATTCTCTGCTTCACATCAGTGCTTGTATGACACTGGCTGCAGCAGAGATACCTCAATGAGAGTTCTTGACTTCACTGCTGTATTTGTAACAAGAGTACCTTTTTATAATCACTTGAGCAAGCATAGGCTCTTCGTGGAACGGGATAACAGGCTGGGCTGGTGGTTCCTCTACCTCTGGCTCTTTATCTGGTGCCTCTGGAATTGCTGGAGTTTCTGTGCTCAATGAGTCACTCGGCAAATCTAGCGTTGTTAAGCTACTCCCAGTTGGGGTAGCTAGAGAGTCTTCTGACTTCTCAACAGCTGCCTTCTTACCATCTTTCTTTTTGGCTTCTTTTTTCTTGCCTTTTATCATAGCTACTGAATTGTCTCAGTGAGTACTTCTTTTCGGAAAAATGAATATTTATTTCTGTCTAACGTATATATTTTTAACCTATAAACTAGTTAAAAAACCCAAAACACAGACAACTACAAAAAAACCCCAAAAAAACCCCAAAAACAAACCAAAACACAAAAAAACCCAGAAAATAACCCCAAACCCCCAGTATTCCTGTGATTATTATAAATGCATGTATTAAAGTAATCTCTGTAACAGCAATTCAAGCCAGGGGTGTCAGCTTGTGGCAGGCAGGCCACAAGGTTAACAGGGACCAATGTCTGTGAATTACCTCCAAGTCTTCCATCAAAACCACTGTGATGGAAGTGTTATCACTAGACCTACTTTTGCCACATGGAGATCTCCATCTTTATCTGATTTTTAGCAATTGGATTTAATTACATTGAAAAGCTGAAAGCCATTTCTCAAATATATGCATTTGGCAAGTTCTGGGAATTTACACCTGCACTACTATTATTGATTTAATTTGCTTCCAAGTTATGAGTTGCACACTGAACCACAGCACAGCATAACCACCAGATCTTGTGGTTATTTTGCCAGTTGAGAGCTACCTGAAGGCCACAGGGCTGCCCGCACAGCTGCAATCCTGTCACAGCTACGCTTGGTAGTGCAAGAACCCAGCCTGCCACAGCCGCAGCGGCGAGGCCTGAGGGACAGCCTCACCCGCCACCGGCTCCCGAGCGGGGAACGGCGGGGCCGGGCCGGTGCTGAGCCCTTACCGAGCCCTGGCTGAGGGGCAGCGGGGCCGGGCCCAGCCCTTCACCGAGCCTCGGCTGAGGGGCGGCGGGACCCGGCCGGTGCCGAGCCCTGTCTGAAAGGCGATGGGACCTGGCCGGTGCTGAGCCCTTTACCGAGCCCTGTCTGAGGGGCAGCAGGACCCGGCCGGTGCCGAACCCTTTACCGAGCCTCGGCTGAGGGGCAGCGGGGCCGGGCCGGTGCTGAGGCCTTTACCGAGCCCTGTCTGAGGGACGGTGGGACCCGGCTGGTGCCAAGCTCTTTCACCGAGCCCTGTCTGAGGGGCAGCGGAACCTGGCCGGTGCCGAGCCCTTTACCGATCCCGGTCTGAGGGGCAGCGGGACCCGGCCGGTGCCGAGCCCTTTACCGATCCCGGTCCGAGGGCAGCGGACCGGCGCCGACCCTCTGTCCCGCGCAGGCGCGGTGCTGCCGTGGCCATAACAACGGCGCCGCGGGGCCCGGGCCGGGCCGGGCCGGCTCCCGCCCCCGCTCCCGCTCCCGCCCCCGCTCCCGCATGGCAGCGGGCGGCACCGCGGCCGCGGGGCCCGGGCCGGGCCGGGCCGGGCCGGCTCCCGCTCCCGCCCCCGCTCCCGCTCCCGCTCGGCAGCGGGCGGCACCGCGGCTCCGCACCCACACCGACACTTTGCCGCAGGTTCTCGGCCTCAGCCGTGCCGGGTACCACGGGCACGGCGCTGCCACGTTGCTCGGAGAAGCGGCGCGGAGTGGAGGAGCAGCAGCAGCATCATGGCCGCAGCTCCAGCAGCGGCAAATGGAGTG
The DNA here is from genome assembly GCF_014805655.1 of Passer montanus. Lineage (NCBI taxonomy): Eukaryota > Metazoa > Chordata > Aves > Passeriformes > Passeridae > Passer > Passer montanus. Next base: position 6,953,168 of record NW_024373256.1, read on the forward strand.
TGAAGGGAACATAATCCATAAACACAGATTTCTTGGGTCAAATCTTGGTCCTACAGAACTGGAAAAGTGTAGGTACCTGTTTTAATGGTTTCTGATTCAAAAAGACCGTTTTCTACTTGTTTTGATTGTATTGAGATAGAATTTGGACTGACCTGACAGGCAGTGCCTGCTGAGACAGCTTTTTGTCCCATTCATTATCAGAAAAAGAATCCCTGTTCTTGAAAAACAAGTTTGGAATTTGTAAGGGGACAATTCTAATTAAACGTAACGATGCCAGCCTAATAATTCTATTCAAGCCTTAAACATGGATAACAGGAAATTAATCATTAAATGTAATATTAAAGCTCTAAGTCATTATCTGACAAAACCCAGCTTTGGTGTAAGAAAAAAAATATTTAAACTTGTGTATAATTTTCATTTTCTCTAAAATTATCATATATGTGATGTATAAACATTGAAAACTAATATTTGTTTTATGGCATTGCCAGGGACATGAATTCACATTCCACTTTATTTTCAGAATCAGTGTCTTTGCTATAAATGAAGTTCAGCTACTCCTGATCTTTATATATAAATGTATTTATTTTATAAAAGTTTTGATTGCTGCTCAAAGAAGTACAACACACAGTAAATTGCAATAAGAGAGAAGTTATTTACATGAATTCCAGGATGTTGGTATTGATGACTGCACAGACATAACAAGGAAACCCTGCTGAATGCCTCCAAGTGCTCTTGCTTCCAGCTTGAAGACTGCCTAAAATTTTTTTGTACTCAGAATAAGAGAGTCATGATAAAAGCTCAAAATATTGCCAAGAATTAAAATTTAAAATGTTAATAAACAGACACTGACTTATTGTGGTGAAATCAAGTCCAAACTGACTATGTGTCTCATAGTAGGCCTTCCATGGGGGCAGTTCCAGGGATGCTCAATCTCACCCATATGAGTGATCAGTTTTCTCATTTCCTGCACATTCAGTGCAGTTCCAATCATCACCTGCAAGCAAAGGAAAAAAATAATTCTTTCCTTTTTCCATTTGCCAGCTAGCCGACACAGACCAGAGCAGCACTTTCAGCTACCATAGTAAATGAATTCTGTACAAGGCATTAAAGGTAAAAAACACCTATCAGACAACCAGAATACACAACACAGCTAACACTGGGCTCATGAGCCCATTAGTTTGGAACAGAATAAAAACCTAGCAGAAATACTTCCCAAGGTGCACTAGATAAAAACATGGGGAACAGAAGGAAGGATATGAGCTGTTGACACTCAGCAGTAAATAAACTTGCCCTGCAATACCCACGCAGATGCAGCCACCTGTACAACATCAGGAAATGTGGTATTTATTTATTTGAACACAACATCAAGTGCAGTACTTACAGACTTCCTGCAAGCTCGAGAAGCAAACATCTGTCTGACCCTGGAGGGCCTGCACATCACTCCAGGGCAGTCACTCAACATGAAAATCAGCTCATCTATGTCTTGGGGGCCAAAAGTCCAGTTTTTGCTTGTTGGCAATGATACCAATTTAACTCTTTGAGTTACAGGAGCTGGAAGTTTGCAATGACAATAAAGAAACAGAGAAGTACAAGAAATTACTTTTTTCTTGAGAGAAAATCTGAGAAACTACTTTAAAACATTATTATGATGTGATGTGTGTATATACTAATGCTTAAATTTAATCTTTTGATGGATGTAATTAACTAACCAAAGTGGTAACTATGGCCTTTTAACATCAACCAAAAAAGTTGTTTGCAAACTTAAAAGCAGCAAGATCTACTTTCTAACAAACCTTCAATTCCAAAGAACCAATGGTTATGAACTTTTTTTATGTGACTACAAAATCACTAAAATCACTAAAAAAAGGATTTACAATGGTAAGAGACTGATAATTAATGGCATTTTAGACCAAAGAAACCTTAGGATATTCTGGAATGAGGATTATGGAAAAAATGTGTAGTGTCTTCCCAAATAGCAAAATGCATTTTCATTACCCTCACTGTATAAGGGAAACAATAAGGAACTTGCAGGTTACAGAATTTACTCAAAACAGAGCAAGTCAGTACTAAAGCCATAAGGAAAACCAAAGAAGATCAGTTACTAATGCTATCTATTTATTTTAAATTAAATTTTAAAAGATTTATCACTTTATCCCTACAGGTATACTAATGAAACAAAAGTATTTTAATGTAACATATCCAGAAAATGCACATCCAGTCATGTAACCAAAGAGTAACTCCAGTATTCAAAAACTTCTGTAAAAACCTGGCAAGAAAAATAATTTACAATGTTCTGTTAAATCATGAAGAGAGACCACAGTATTGCAAGTTGTAAAAAACAAACACTCCATATACAAAAAAGCATCTTATTTCAAAACTTCTGATCACAGCCAAGGGAATCTTTGCATAATAAATAAGATTAATCCTTTGAATTATTTTACTTCCAGCAATTCCGGTCCAAACTCACCATTTTCATTTATGACAAAATCAAAGCCATTTTTCCTGAATATTTCCAGGTTTTCAATCAATACAGTTTCATTTACTGCTGTTAAATTGAGATTTTGAGGCCTGAAAAAGAGAGAAAAAGATGGTGCTGCATAGATACACAGTGCAGAGCATTAAAGACAGATTTCACAAACAACCTAGAAATACTTAATACAGAGCTCTATAGTAAAACTTTTTACTCTGCTGTGTGAAAAAAAAAATCTGACTACTGAACAGTTGCTTCCAAGTGTTACTGAGCAGATGAAATCAGCTGGGCAGCATTCCTTGCTGCAGGAACAGTCTCCAGGATCCCACCAAACTGGGATGCTGTGAAAGCCCACTGGGAAATCTGTTTGACCACTGCCTTGCTGCACAGCTACAACTGCATCCATGGAATTTATGTTTCATGTAAGGATGGACTCTTTGAAACACAGAATATAAAAACCACTTTAGTCTCAAGTGTTCTGAATGTGTGAAATGCTACAAAAATAAATCACAGATATCCTTCTGAAACATTGAATTCAACTTAAAACATGTTATTGTTAAAACACTGAAAATACTTACACTATCAGCTTCTGACCTTGGAGAACAGTGTGTTGTTGCAACATCTCAAAGTTGTATTTCTCATCAGTAGCATGTTGGTCAATTATGAAAAGATCAGAATTCAACTTTGCTATTATAAACCCTAAATTGAACTGGCCAATGATTTCCATTTTTGCAAACATTTCTTTACTGTATGAAAAAAATGTAAAGGGATTACAAGTTACACCCTTATCAGTTATCATGTAAAACTTAAAAACTTCTGTTTCTCCCCTGCAGAACACACTTCATATTAAAAAAAAATAAATCTAATTTAAGTAGGATATAAATGTTGAAAATCTGCCAATGACCTATGAGGTGTTTCTAGCAGAATAAAATCCATCATTAAGACAGGTTTCTCCTATTTGTGATAACAAAATTAGAAGCAGGCAATATGGCAGTAGCCAAGGTAACACTGAAGATGCCATTGTGGTTTTGAAGGCAGCTGCCATATTTGCCTTCTTTTCACAATTAGAAGACTTTCCTAACACATTTTGTAAATCCAAATATTAACAAATCACAGACACTGACTGTCCCCTCACCACCCGAATGTAACTTATTTTTCCAGGTATGTCTCACCAAATTTCATTCACACAAGGGAGGAACATGAGCTATGCAGTCTTTTCAGTCTGCCATGAATTTTGCTGTTTTTCTGACTGAACTGCAGTTTACAAGGCTGAACTAAGCCAAATCTATGACGTTTGTGGCCTTTTTAGTGCCTTTTTCCACATTCTATTTGCACTTAGTTCAAATAGCTGCTCTGTCAGTAAAATAACTCATCAAATAGATTTTTTTTGACAATAAAAAATAGACCCAAACCAAGCAGGTACATGTAAGCCTCTTGCCCACCCTCAAGACAGGTCTTATACTTTTGTTTAACTAATTTTATTAATTGATGACCAAAATATATTAAACAAGTGAAAGCAGAAATACCTGATCTCTTTTCTTAATTCGTCTTCTGCTACTTTATTGTCCCCGGGACTAATTTTTGCTTTAAATCTTCTGTAATTCTCAGTTTCTGTATTTTTCTGTTGTTGCTGTATTACCTTTTTTACTTTTTCTGCCAAAACCTTCATAGAGAATTCAAGAGGAACAATTTTCTTTTTAACTTCCACCAGTACATCAACATTAGTGTCCTTCACTTCAGGATATTTACCTGCCTTGGAATCATCTGCTTCACTTTTAAACTTCCTGCTTTTAAAACGTTTTACTTTTGGGGAACAACTATTGGCTTCTTGAGAAAACTTCTTTTGATCAGTCCAGTCATTCACTTGATCTAGCTTGGGCTCAGTGCCCAACACCTGAACATCACAGTCCAGTGGCTCCCTACTGCATCCAGCAGTTTTCAGACATTCCTTCTGCATCTGTTCTTCTGTGCTACAGAATTCTTCCTCAGAATTAATTGCACTTTCACTATTGATGCAGCTTCCAGCTTCTGGTGTACTACATCCAGCATCTGACTCAGAAACACTACAGAATCCAGAATCTGAAGTATCTTCTAATTTTCTCAAGTGTCTCCTTGGAATTGACACCTTTGAGTCCAACTTATGACAACTTTCATCCTTCTTAGTCAAGACAGCTTTTTGAATCTTTACAGTACTCCCAGTGGTATCGAGTAACCTTTGTCTAGGGGAACTGTGCTGCTGTTTTACCTTTTTAGAGCTTTGAAAATTACTTTCTGTTGTTTGATGGAGAGAGAATGACTCCCTTAATCTGGCAAGAGTCATTATCCTTTTGCCTTCTCCACCTGGATTTTCAGTCTCAGAGTCAGACATCATGTCTGCCTGAGGCTTTTCTGCCTCTTCAGGAAGTGTCTTCTTCAAGTTACCTAATGAAATCAGAATACAGAGTATTTCAAGATTCAAAGTTAGCTGGAAACATGAATTAAATTATATACTTTAGGAAAAGGAATTAAAAGACATAGAAAAATAGTAAACAGCTCAAAGGAGCCCTGAAGCTTCAGACAATGAGTATAGGGCTGAAATGCATTAATATCAAACACAGAAACAGTTACATCTTGAAGACATTTAATGACACTACTAAGAATGAATTTGTAGTCTCTTTTTAAACTGGAACAGTAATCAGTCCAATCAGCACATTTATTTATATTATCAAAAGAGTTTAATGACAGAGTGACAATGAAAAGTGAATTGCTCTTACACTTTAATGGTCACTATAAAATTTCATTGGCAAAGTGTTAAGGAGCTGGCACAATAGGCACTTAGAGTATATGGGATTTGCTGGTCATTACAGGACTTCAGCCTCGTCAACTGCCAGTCCAACAAGGATTTTACTGAAGGTTAATTTAAAATAACCTTAATAATAAAGTGAGAATCAGGCTACAACTGATTCTGTATGTCAGCAAAAAGTAAAATTAGAAGGGGCTCTGTTGACTGAAAGGAAGAGAATGAGATGATCTTGACTCAGGAAAGCAAACTTGAAACACTACACGGTCACAAGAGAATCATCAATTTCTGTAGATAACATAAAAGAATCAAAGTTTAAAATCCAATAAACTCATAGTTAATTTTCATATATTATTTATGGCCCCTTAACCATTCTTTCTCAAAGACATTTTCATCAAAAAACCATAGGTCTCTTTTAGTATCTTGGGAGAAATATTTTTCAAGCATTCTCAATTAATTCTGTCTGAATTTTTTGCTCACAAAGTTGACTGCAAATCCTGCTGTGCTGGCATGTGCCATTTGCATAACAATCACTTAATAACTTAGGGGCCTTCTTTATTTTTGGTTGAATTTTTTTTTTCATTTCTTCTTTAGGTTTTTAAAAACACATTTTTAATTCTCTGCCATATATCATACTCAAAACTTCCACATTTTGTGTCCTACCTGCAATGTCCAGAAGTTTCTGATTGACATTCAGTTTGTTAACATCACTACCAAACATCTCCATCAGAGAAGTCTTTAGAATTGCCAATAAAAACTTCTCCTCCTGAAGTAAAATTTGCCTTTTGTCAGGAGTTACATTGATGTCAACACACTCTGGAAAAAAAAAAAAAAGAAAAAAAACTGCTTTACAAATAAAATGCAATGTTATTGCACAGAATTAGTTCTGGTTTGTTTGCCATTTTGTCTACTAATCAGATTTAAGTGTCTCAAAATCCCAGCAGTCAAACACATGATACAGTTTTCTTGTATTAAGATACAAGATGACCTCTTCCTCATCATTTAAGGAGTTGATTTTTGAGTATAGAAAAGGTGGAGGGGAAAAATAGTGGAACCACAGCTAGATTCTATTTCTCCCTCACCAACTGAGCATTAAAAAAAGTCCTCAGAGCGCAGGAAGTCATACAGATGAAAATGACAATATTCTCTAATTACAAACATCATTGAAGAATAAATTGTAATAGCCTTTACTGAAGTTACTAAAAATTATTCAGAACATACCAGAATCTACCCCAATGTTAAGGACAACAAATGGATACTGGTGTTTATTGTGTAAGTGATAAACTTCATTCACAAGCTTGACAACCTGCAAAAAAAGGTGAAAAAACAAACTTCAAAAATATCATCTTCTATTTTGCACCAGTGTATATTAATCAATGTACTAAAACATATATTTTATTATTAAGATCTTGTTCACTCAAACAGACACAACTAAGACAAAAACTTGCCACAGAGGAACTTCTACTAGGAAGAAACAAACACACACACGAGTGCTAATGCTGAGGGTTTCAGAGAACATGGCGTTAGTGGGGCTGGTGAGAGCGAGGCAAGGCCCTGACCTTGGCTGGATCGCAGGGCCGCTGGTTGATGAAGAAGAACTGTCTGTCTGTCGTGCTCCTTCCAACACCGTGATCACACCGGGAAATGAAGCCAGTAATGCTGTGGGATCAGTAATGTGAGAACAAGGGAAAGTGGATGAGAAAAGCATGCTTGAGAGGAGCTTCCAACACCGTGATCACACCGGGAAATGAAGCCAGTAATGCTGTGGGATCAATCATGTGAGAGCAAGGGAAAGTGATGAGAAAAGCATGTTCAAGGGGAATGTATTTTATGGGGGGCTTAAGGAAACACAGCATCAGTGAATATGTAAATACACATTTCCTCTCCCAGTTCTTTGGGTGACAAAGGCTACTACAAAACTGCATCCCAATATCTACTATACTGTTCTTGGCTTTTTTTCAATACTATAAATCACACCTTTTTTCTTTTTTTTTTTTACTTTATTTTAAATTTTGGATTATGGTAAAGTGCCACAGGCAGCAGTAGTTTGCACTTTCCTAATTACCTATAAAGATTTTGTGGCATGTCAGCAGGGTTCAGTCCATATTCTTCACAAACAGCTTCACTAGGAGGAAGCTGAACAAAAGGAATAAGGCTCTGCAACTGAAAAAAAAAGGGAAGGAAGTTAAACATCAAACCTATATAGATTTTTCCCTTCTATTTGATTGTAATTTATTAGCCTTAAAATTCATTTGGGAAAAATGGTGGGTTTTGGCTGACCAAGACAAACACTTAAAATGTCCAAACTGAATATCCTGAAAATATCCTGCTAGAAGATAACAGCATTGTTTGCTGAGAAACAGAAAAATGCCTCTAAGAAATGCCTGTTCTCATCCTTTGATATCACATGTGCTTTAGTTATTTCAGAGACCCTTACATTAAATGTACACAGGCAGAACAATAAAATGATTGACAGTTTGACACACACATGACCTAAATAAGTTTTATGCTAAAATAAAAGGCAAAAAGAGTAACAGAAGTTTCTTTTGAAATTACAATAAAACTATTAAAAATGTGTTATTTGAATCACAAGCTCCCTAAAAACAGTTACATTTACCACAAACATTTTCCCAGTCGTGCCACTATTATTTTTCTGCCATTAGAGCAGCTTCTATCAATGTAAGTATTCAACATAAAGAACAGGCTATAAGCTAAACATTCTATTCAGATAACACTCAATTTTCAACTATGCTTGGTGCCACATGGCAAGACAAAGTTACATCTTTCATCTTTCAGCCACAGCATGAACAGGCTTTGAGATCTCTGTAGGGGAACTGTGGAGAGAAAAATTGTTTATCAACAGCCAGCAGCTGTCAGCCACTCAATACTTCTGCTGATTGTAATACACAGCTGTAGGTAGGATGTTTTTGAGCTTTTTTTCATCTCTGCTCTCATCTAGAGGATAACAATTATTTTTTATAGGTATTCCTTAGAAAGCATCACAGTCTACATCTTTACAGGGGCTGACTGCAATCCCATTTAAAGGTTACCCAGAATAAAACTTAGTTTCATAGGACAAGCTTGCAAAAGTGGATACACCTCAGTTTTCTGCTCTCCAGTTAAAACTTTCATGTCACACCATTTTAAGGATTTTTTTAAATTGCTTGTTCTTGTGACACACAGTCCATTTGCTGAAACAACAGCTCTTAAAACTGGTTTCAGAGCGATATTAAGCCATAACCCATCTCCTAAATCATTTCTAAAACATCCCTGAGGAGATCCAGGATTTTCAGAGTCCGTGGAGGCTGCGGTGTCTCTCGGCCTCTAGGGTGTGCTGCAGACCAACACTCCAACCTCTCACACTTACCAGACATTAAAAATCCCTCTATACAGCTACATCCTCTCTCTTTTCAGTAATAAAAGCAATACCTGTTTTTGTCCAAATACTGCTCCAATGTTCTCCTTTAAACTGGGGCTTCCAGCAGTGGATATCACACAGCTTTTTTTCCCCTGGCCCACTTGATTAGTGCAGTTAATCCTCACCCCTTTGGAAACAATACAGTAGGCCTGCAACAGCTGGACCATTTTTGCATATTCCTATTAAAGGAAAAAGGAAGTTCAGATTCATATGAAATGTCCCTTTTTAAAACACAAATGTATAAACAAAGCATTCAATAGCTGCAGGTAACAAAGGGGGAAATTTTAGCCTTAAAATCTTTATATACTAAATTAAAAGATATATATATATATAGTGTGTATATATATATATATAATGTGTATATATATATATTTTTTAAAGTGTATATATATATATATATAAATTTTTTAAAGTACCATATATGAAAAATAGTACTTTAAAAATAAACAGGATGTTTACAAGACTTATATTTAGCCACAACACAGCAGTCCCTGGTTTTAAAATACAGATAAGTAAAATTTTTTAAAGTACCATATATGAAAAATAGTACTTTAAAAATAAACAGGATGTTTACAAGACTTATATTTAGCCACAACACAGCCTGGTTTTAAAATACAGATAAGTGATCATGATATGGATTCTTTTCAAGATCTGAAAATCTGAGAATGTACCTTTAAATCCAAATATTGCAAAGTAGAAGAGAAAAGCATACAAGAAGACTTTTGTTATTTGATTAAGATGTAAGACAGGCATGAAATAGTCTGTAATCAGTACATTCTACAGAGAACTGAGCTTCATTCAGCAGTGAATCAATTCTGGGGGACAATAGTCCTTTGAATTGAGAATTTCTGACCTTACCTTTTTGATGTTTCTTTGGAACTCTTTATGCCGCACTGGTAAGGTATAAAACAGCTGCTGGATGCTCACAGTTGTTCCCTGCTGTCGTGGGAAAGGAGTCTTCTGAGTAATTCTGCCATTGTGATCAAACACCAAACGAGTCCCAACCTTTGCTGACTTATGACAGGTGAAAATGGTAACATCACTAGTGGGAGGAAAGAGGCAACAGAATTATTCACTGAGCACCATATTATCTATTCCTCATGACAAGCAGCATAGAAACTACAGCAATACTACTAATTTTATAAAACAACTCTTCCCCATAAACAGCTAAGAACCTGCTCTTTAGAGTAGTGTAACATTTCCCTAGCTACACATTCTTATTTGTATCCCTTTCATCTCTCTCTTTTAAAACTCAGTGTAAAAATCTAGTTTTGCTGAACACTACATTCCTCATTCTAACAAATACCAGCACCACTGTGTACAAAGGCTGATTTAAAATGTATAGTTGGTCTGAAAGAAATTTAAGTACAGTCTTAATGAGTTACAACCTAACAACCAGCACTTAAATATTACAGTGCTTTACATCAGAGGATCAATACTCATGCAAATACACAATCCCAGCCTGTAAAGATCTGCATACTTAAGTAACACTAAATTCTGTACATAAAATGACCAATTAGGTGCTTAGAAACACAGAATAATTTTGGTTGGAAACGACTCAGGATGTCATGCAACCTACTGTTCAAAACAGACCTAACAGTAAGGAACTGGAAGTTTCCAAAGCCCCACTTTGTCAATAATGGTAAACTGAAGGGGTGTAGTGTTTTTGTGCATATAGTAACTTCCTACTACTAATAAATAGTATAAATAAATATATACTTATATTAGTGATTAGTAATTACTTATATTACGTATTGTATTATATTATATTACTTGGTATATTATATTACTAATTAGTAATATACTAATAACAAATAATATTATTTACCTTAATGCACAGAGTGAACTCAAAGCTTCACCTCGAAACCCAAATGTTTCAACGTGTATTAGATCAGAAAAATCTTGTATCTTTGATGTGTAATGTTTCAGAGCTGGAAAAAGATTATTTCAAATATATATTTCACTTCAAAGTGACACTGGTCTATGCAAGTAGATTTTGTATGCATATCAAGAAGCAAAACACCTTCTGTATTATTCACTGTATTCTACATAATGATTAAAGACAAAATATTGCTTGCTTTCGCTTTCTCCTATAAACAAGATCTTTTAAAAATCCTCAGATGCACCTGCTATTTCACACTTACATCACAGATTTATTCAGCATTATTGGAATAAGCTCTACAAGATGCCTCAGAGCAGAGCCTCTGCTGCTGCTGGACCTGTCCCAGATTTTGCCCTGCCAGAACCCAGCTGCAGCCTGTGCTGTGCATGGGGAACAGGTGACAAGCACAAGCCCAGCCAGCACAACAGCTGAGGAGGACTCAGCCCACACCAGCAGTGCAGCACCAGTCACCAGGTAACAAACTGACCCAGCAGCAGCACCCCTGAGCTTTCCCTGTGCTGGAACAGCAGCACACTGAGTTTCTGAGTATCAAAAACGTACAGTGAACACCAAAGTTACTGAGGAATAACCTGTGGGGAAAAGATTCCTAGCTGTTTTATCAAAAAAGAAATGCCAGTATTTCTACTGCAGTGGCTAGTTAGATTCATCAGACAATGTATTGTTTCTGCTCCCATTTTGTGCAATTCAAAACTAGCAAATGGGAAGTTTGACAGTCAGGGCAATGTCAGTTCCCCTTCAGCAAATACTCAAGTTTATAATTCACCTTCCCAAAGCAGCCACTTCCACACAGCCAAACTCCTTCAACAACGACCAATGATTAAACATTAATTAACCCACATGGACTTTTATAACATTTTCTCCTCTGTGATTATGTATATTGCTTGTGCCACTTAAATAAGCAAAGTAACCAAAGACTATTTCTGAGTTACAAGAACTATAACCACAAGAGCACTACAGAAGATCAGTCTGGTGTTGCTCAAGCTTGCAGGTAACACACACATCATGTAAAAGCCAACATTTAAATTACAAAAAAAAAATCAACTTACTCAAGCCTTCAAAGTTTTCTTCTTCCACTCCACCTCCATTATCTGAAACTTCTATCAGTTCTGCCCCATGATCTTTAAGTTTTATATCTACAAAATTGAGTCATAAAGTATTTTAATTCTTTATGTTCATACACGGTGTTTGGTATCAATCTTGCACTTGAAGTCAATTTTTCAGATAACATCTTTCCATGTCAAAATTGAATAATAACAGGAAAAAAAAACCCAAACCCCTAACCCTTGACAGCTGTCAAAAGTTAGATCAATCTAATGCAAACCAGTCTGTAGTTCCAAGTAATTCAACTTCACTGAACTTGTGTCTGAACAGAAGTTTTCCCAATTACCCCAGGCACCATCCTGGAAGCCCCCTGCCCTTACCCTGTGCTAGCCCAAGGCCACCGGCTGGCACAGCCTGATCACCGCTGCTGCACAGACCACACACTGTTTTAGTGGCCAAAAGGGCCATTAGAAATCAAATAACACAATCTCACATGCTGCTAGGAATGCAGCTGGAGTCTGGGAATGTTTTAGTAACCTGAGGTGTAAAATCACTGCAAAGATGCTGGGACCCAACAGAAAGTATTTGCCCGTATTTTTTAACATGCGCTTGGTTTTGAGGAAAAAGACGTGCTTTAGAAGCCTATGGAAAGTTACTAAATCCGAGGAAGAGTTACCGATGTTGGTAGCTCCGGCGTCCAGGCTGTTCTCCACCAGCTCTTTGACGGCAGTGCCGAGGCTCAGCACGACCTGCCCCGAGCAGATGCGATGGACAGAGCGGCGCTCGATGGGCCGGATGGCCCCGGCGGGCTGCGGGCTGCGGACAGAGGGACAGCAAAGCCCGGCGGTGAGAGCGGGCAGCAAACCCCGCTCAGGCCTCCCCAGGCCAGCCGGGACGGGAGGCAGGAACCAGAGAACCAGGGGAACCAGAGGAACCAGGGGAACCAGAGAACCAGGGGAGGCCGGAACCGCGCCGGCAGCGGGGGCACGGCCCGTGCGAGGAGCGCGGTTCCCGTGAGGGGAGCAAAGCGGCCTGGGCAGGGGGTGCGAAGGCGGGGGCCCGGGGCGGTGCACACACTCACCAGGGCGCAGCCGCCTCCATCGGGGCCCCGGCGGGGCGGAGCGGGCCGCGCTCTCCTCACGCTCCCGCCCCGCTCAGCGCCGGGAGCGGCCGGAGCGCGCCCGCCCCGCACGGACCGCGCTCCCGGCCCGCGGCGCAACCCCGCCCACCGCCCTGTGGGGACGCGCTCTGCGACTCAACGCCGGCCAATGGCAGGAGGGCGGGCGGGAGAACCCGTAGCCCATTGGGTGCCACGCGTGTCAATCACGCTGCGCTCCGCCAATGGGCGCGGAGGGGTGGGCGGGCCGGCGGCGGCGGAGCGGGAGCCGCCATGCCCGCGATGTACAAGGTGCGGCCGCTGCACAGCGCCGGGGTGCTGGCGGAGCACCTGCCCAGCTGCATGTACCCCCTGCCCAACCTGCACCGCGCCCCCGGCACCGCCGCGCCGCCGCAGGTAGGAGCGAGGGGTGGGCGGAACGACCTGCTTGGGCTGCGGCCCGTGGTGCTCGCCCTGGCGCGGTCGGGCATGCGGCCGCGGGGCCGGTGTTCCCTCCGGTGAGAGCCCCAGCCCCTGTCAGGGACCGGGAGCAGCCTCCGCTGCCGGAGAGCTCACGGGGCCGAGTCACCGCCTCAGCCCGCAGGAGGGGCCCCGGCTCCGCCTCGCCTTAAGCCGCGCGTCCGAGGGTTAAATAAAATCAAGAATCTCAGGAATTTCTCTGTAATGTTTTTAAAACCTTCAGTAGTTCTCAGTTTAACTTTCCGGGCTCTGGCGTGTGTCCCTGTGGCGGTGTTTGTGTCCGAGTGGCCGTGCTGCTCCCGGCCAGCCCGGAGTGCCCAGCAGGCCGCGTCCCGTCCTGCTGCATCACCGCTCCGCCGGCTCCGCTCGGGTTCCAGCCACGTACACTCCCTCCTTGCCCGGCTCGCTTTCTTTTGCCTCAAATAAGACAAAAATGCCAAATGCCGTGTTACATGGGGCTAGTTGAGCAGCCTCTCTGCAGTGCCAGGAGTGCACGGAATTCTCGCAGGCCGCTCGTGGCCGGTTTTAGCTCGATGTTTGCTGTGCCCTCACCCAGCTTGGTGAGCAGACACTGAGGAGGAGTAACTTTGGGGCAGAACTTAACAGGAATGCTAACGAAATGCCTTCCCATTGCACAGTATGGAATTGTGTACTAGCGAATTAATAGTCACTTAAGAGGTCTTCCCTTGTCTTGTCTTTGACTAAATTAAGTGGATATAAAGATTTTACTTGGGTACCTTGTTTATCTCTTCATCCATGATAGTTTGGGTTTGTTTAATCCTTATTCAGGATGCTTAGAAATAGGCTATTTGAAAATTTTTCTTTAACGTTATTTTAAGCTTGTAGACTTAAAACCTGCCACAGGAATATATTTTTCTTCTTATTTTAAAAGAGATTGTAAGATGAGATGCTTGTGAGGTAATACAGATAAAAAACTGTATTGGTGTTAACATGTAATGAAGCCCATGGTCTTTTTTTTCCCACTATAATTTATATTCTTTGAAACAAAGCCTGAATCCACACAATATACCATCCATCTAAAGCTGCAAGGCTTTTTACTTTTATGAACTACCTGACTTGTCAAAAAGTTTCCCTGTTTGGCTGCTGTACCACAGACTTACTAACTTTGCTCTTCTGGGCTGAAAAGAACCTGACAAGCTGCCTTTGATTTTTCAGTCATCGTTCAGCACTTCACTGCCAGCTCTTTGTCTGATTTTGACTGCATTACAGAGTTTGCTGTAACTAATGGCTTAGAAGACTCTATTAAGCAGGAAAATTTCAGGAAATTATTAAATATACCATCTCACCACACTTATACAGACAAAAGACTACTGATAGACATAAGCCCATGATATTCACAATGGTCTGGCTATTTGAAGGTGTTTAGTCTTTCAAAACTTAACCTTAAGTGAGCTGTGCACCATTTGGACACTGAGCAGAGTGAATGTTTACGTGGCCTTGTTTGTTCCTCTTCTGCAGGAAGAGGTTGACCCATCACTTCAGGCACTTGAATCCCGCCAGGAGGAGATCCTGAAGCGCTTGTATGAACTGAAGAGTGCTGTGGATGGGCTCTCCAAGATGATACACACCCCAGATGCTGACTTTGATGTAACAAATGTCATTCAAACTGATGAATTTTCTCCTTTGACAACAAATGGAGCAGATTTAGATCTGATGCTTGGAAAGGTGAGTTTAGTTGAGCAGTGATATTGGTAGGTACTTTCTCAACATTCCATTTACAGGGCTGGAAGGGGGGCATTAAAACCTGGGACACTCAGAACTCAATATACAACCTACAATTACCTACAAATTTAATTTTGGCCATCCAGATTATAGATACAAACACTTATAAATACTAGTTCTATATGTGCTCATTTGGATATAATTTCAAGCGAGAATAGTTAATTTTGAAATTTCAACAGTTGTTTTTTTGTTTGTTACTAAACTGGAAACTCTTAATATTGGCTTCATCTTGGAGTAGGCTTTACCTGTCATATCCTTGAATTACATGTCAAGGAAGGAAGATGTTTACACAAGTTTTAAATGTCCAAGCTTGAATTTATTTACTTGACTATCATTAGAATTTCAGATACACACATGCATACACATGCATGACTATGTACATTTTGGTGTCAAATGAAAGCAATGGTTGTGAGTATGATCTGGAATGTGTCTTACCTGCTGAATGTTTTACTTTCCATTCAGGATTACGGAGCCCTGAAAGATGTTGTCATCAATGCAAATCCTTCTCTACCTCCACTGTCACTGTTAGTGATACACAGTCTGCTGTGTGAACGGTACAAAATATTATCAGCTGTTCACACACATTCATCAGTGAAAAGTGTGCCAGAAAACCTCTTGAAGTGCTTTGGAGAGCACACTAAGAAGCAGGCACGTCATGAGTATCAGTTGGGCTTTACTCTGATTTGGAAAGATGGTAAGAAGGAAATTTGTAGAGCAATATTTTACAATAGATGAGAAAATGAAACTTGTGCTATAAACCCTTGCACACAGATGCTTGGGTGTCCCTGTGCTGACATGTGGTGGATATGAAGAAGCAGGAAACATTTTTGTTCTCTTTTCATAGCTGTGAACCATGCTGGGCCAGAAGAAGGAGATTCTTGTTCATATTTACTGCTGTTAAAATACATGTGGCATTGACAGGGTTGTTTGTACCCTCAGGTTTTGGGGGCTTTTTAAAATGCTTTTTAGTTTCTACAAACAAGATAACTAGAAGAGAAATTATGGGGTAGATTTGGCTGAATTTTTCAAAAAGTGATCTCTTTATCCCACAAGACTGAAAACTGTTCATCAGGTTAATGATATTAACAGTGGTGCTGGCATCACAAATGTTCATCATGGAATTACCATTCCAGTTAATTTCTTTACTATGTTGGATTCACTTTTTTTTTCTTCTGTTAATTTCAGTTCCCAAACCCCAGATGAAGTTCAGCATTCAAACCATGTGCCCCATAGAAGGAGAGGGGAACATCGCTCGCTTTCTCTTTTCCCTGTTTGGGCAGAAGTACAATGCAGTTACCTCAACTCTGATCGACAGCTGGGTGGACACAGCCATCTTCCAGCTGAAGGAGGGCAGCAGCAAGGAGAGAGGAGCAGTGCTGCGCTCCATGAACGCTGCCCTGGGCAAGAGCTCGTGGCTGGTGGGCAGTGAACTGACGCTGGCCGACGTGGTGGCGTGGAGCGCGCTGCAGCAGACGGGCTCTGCCAACAGCGCCCCGGCCAACGTGCAGAAGTGGATCAAGTCCTGTGAGAACCTGGCCCCTTTCAGCTCTGTGATGAAGCTGCTCAAGTGAGCCTGTACCCTTCACAGTGATGTTGTTTTAATCTTACTCCACCTCATGCCTGCTGTAATGTTTGAGTCCTTTCTGAGATGTATTTTAGGTATTACAGTTGGACAGAATCCTAAAATAATAAAAGCATTACAGCTGCCTTTTGGGTGTGACCTTCCTTTTTTGTAACTCTTGCGTAACATGTATGAACAAACTACAGTCCGTAAATTAATCCTATGCAAATACGAGCTGTGCTCTTAGTTTTTCCACTGCAACATGATTTTTTTTCTCAGGAGCCTTTGGTCAAGGCAAAAGGATAAATACCTTTTAAGAACAGACAGCCAAATGAAAATGCATTGAAGTATTTTATGTAAAAAAAAAAAAGAAACATTTTTTATAACTTAACACACAATCAAGCGATACCTTTTAAGAACAGACAGCCAAATGAAAATGCATTGAAGTATTTTATATAAAAAAAGAAACATTTTATATAACTTAACACACAGTCAAGCATAGTTCTTCCTGCACTTAAACAGGAGAGCCTTGTCTTGTTTGTTCATCTTGCTCTTCAGAAAGCTGTCTTATTGTCTCCCTCAGTTTCTGTATTTCTTCTTCTTGCTGTCTCACCTTCTGTTGGAGGTTAGAGATAACCTGAAAATGAGAGTCGGTTTACTTCATTTACAGCTAAGCAAGGATAAAAGCCTTATTGACCCACTTGAATTGTGTTTGCAATCCACTACAGCCACAGTGCAGCAGCACTCAGCTACTCTACATTCTTGTTACTATAACTTAAATCCACACAGCAGTGGAGCATGGAAAGGAAAAATTATTAGAAGAATCTGCAGATGTGATGAAAAGCTTTGAAAGCTTTTCTGACCTATAAAAATGCCTCTCAACTGTACAGTCATCAGAAAATTGCCTAAAGTTAATGACCAGCTATCTCATTGCAAAGACACCAGAAATAATACAGTGGCCTAAACACTGTAACCAGAAAAAGAGTTTAAAGAGGAACGTGTGATTAAGTTCAAAGCCAAACACATGTAATGCAGGCAGGGATACAAAGGGCATTTTGTTTTTGTGTTTCTTTAGGCTGTAAGGGTTGGGGTTGCTGGCACAAGTTACCTGGTCTGTGGTGTGGAAGAGTTCACTGTCCCGCAGCTGAGCCGCTGTTGGGCGTTCCGGAGCTCTGGGACTGGTGAGGAGTTTCACATACTTGGCCTGAATAGGCCATTTCTTGTAGAAAGTGTGAGGAATTTGGCCAGTCCTTAAATGTGTAAGAACTTCTGTTCTCTCCATTTCTGTTCCAAATGGTTGGAAGAGTTCTAGCAGGATAACACCCATGCTGTACATGTCTGACTGTTAATGGGGTGAAGAGAAAGTTCTGGGATAACTACTGTTTTAACTTAGTGGGCTTCTTTTTCTTATAAAATCATTATATGAAAAAGTTTCACAACAGTGAAGTGTCACGATGATTTGAAGAGCATCATGACACTACTAAACACAAATTTGATATACAAAAAATGTATATCAAATCGATATACATTTTCAAGATATTAAAAAAAGTTTTGCTTTAACAGCAAATGAGAAGGCAAAGTTGAAATCCATGTTTCAACAAAAACACCAGGAGTGACAGTAGGATTGTTTATGTATTTGCCAATTGAAAGGCTTAACTTATTTCTATTATCTAGCATGTTAATAGAGAAAAGAAGAAACAAACCAGAGTTCTCTACCTTGAAATCATAGTGAGATCCCTGCAGTTGTTCTGGTGAGGCATAGAGGCAGGTTCCCACTCCTGAAGTATGTGTCAGTCCTTTGAAAGGCAAAGGAGATTTAGCAAGTGTTGTTACCCTTGCAAGTAACAGTTTAATGATTTTAATACCATAGAAACTTAAACACTGAAAGCCATTACACTTCTCTTACCATTTATCCGTTCTGTCTGAAACCACTGATCTGCATCATCCCAAAGAAGGTCTTTGCAGGCTAATCCAAAGTCACCTATTTTTACCTGATGATCTGATCCATGTAGGAAGATATTTCTAGGCTGTAAATGAAGACAGAACACAATTTAGAAATATGTCTATATAAAGAATTACAGCATTTCAGTGGTTTCAAAGTCTGTAAAATCCAGTGTTTCACAGGTATGATTATTCAACATTTTTTAGTAGGGGGAGAGAAAAAATAGTCATTGCTGATACCAAATCGTGTTAGCAACACCATTTGGGCCAAAAGACTGCACACCTAGAACAAGGATCTAGAAAAAAAGGAAGAAAAGCAAAACAGAAAAAACCCAAGATTTAGTGAAAACATTAAGTACTTTTTTTTCCCCAACAGAAACTGGGAAATTTGCAGAACATAAGCAGGAACAGGCAAGAGTGGACAGTAAATTTGACCAACTGCTGTAGCAGGAAGGATGACTAAATATCATTGGGCTAGACATAATACAAACCAAAACACTTTTCTGTATGATAAGCAGCTGCAATATGTTACTTGGTTATGGGAAGCTGCTATGAGAAAAAAGCCAAATGATGACAGACTTGAGAGCTCTGACTCAGAAAACTGAAACAGTTTTCATCCATATATTTTGGTTTTAGGACCACTAAGGAGGAGAAATGCAAGCATTATGTACCTAGAAAAATCCCCCAACTTGCTCAGGGGGCACAAGAGAAATAGTTGGTCTTTTATTAGTGTATAAAGGAGATGTGAATATTTTAACAAGAGATGGGCAATCTCCATTCTTTTCCTTTATCCAGTGCAGATCTAACTTAAAAGATGCAGGCTTCTCATATCCACTGAAGTAAAAACATATCTAGGACACCCACCCACTGGACTTCTGTTCTCAGAAATTTACACACTGAAAGACTTTCTCAGAATATTATCTCAGAAATTACAGTCTCTGCTAGGTATCTGTAAAATCACCATTAGAACACTATATGGGGAAACCCGTGAGAACTGGCTCAAAACCAGGTCTGCAGTAACTGTAAGGAACTGTGGAATTCTTTATATAACTACCAGACTCTGGACAATAAGGTCATGATGATGCTAAATGGGTAGGCAAAATGAAAAACTGTTCATCCTGGAACAGTTGACAGAAAAATGAAAATTAATCCAGAGTGAAGACTGAGTGATTTCAAGTAGTTCCAAGCTTCCATATGTGAAGTTTTAATAATCATGATTTCTTCCTACAGCTGCTGTATCAGATGCAGAAAACCTGAGTAGGAAGCAAAGTAGGAAAACACACATTCACTTCCTTGCTTTTCAGGTCTATCAGTAAGCAAACAACTGGAACATATTTTCAACAGCTAACTGTATGCAGTTAGCAAAGGGAGATGTAGTCAAGGGGCTTTGCCTATTTTCATAATTACCTAAAATAATTTTTTTTTGTAATTAAGTCCCTACCCTGGTTAAAGACAGACAAAAGAAAAGCAATCTGACCATGCCTGTTTCTGACAGGAAAATGGCTTCAAAGGAGAAAACACCTCCAGAGCTGAAAATCCACTTGTAAGTCAGTGGATGCTATTTACTATGCTGATAGTAAAGAAAGTATGGCACTGCTATAGAGGAGATTATGTATTTTCTCATATGTAACAACTAAATTCTTAAGAGCCCAGGTCATCTCTAATGCAAGTATGAAGTGGCTTTCATTCTCCCATAATGTAAATTGTCTTTGTTTTCTTCAACCTCAAGTAATAATTTGATGAACTTACTTTAATGTCTCGATGCATCACTCCCATGCTGTGGATATAGCAAACTCCTTCTACTACCTCCTGGAAAATCTTCATTGTCCAGCGAACATCCACGAGGTGGTATGGACCTTAAAACAAATTATTTCAGCTAGTTTTACTGAGTTATGTAAAATTATGGTGGTATGTCTTGTTGAATTATGTTTATTTATGCTGTGGAATACATTTTTAACAGAATGAGCATATTTTAAATATGGATTTTTGCCATGCTTCTCTCAAGATATTTCTGAATCAGCCAAAAGTCACTAACATCAAAATTCCAAAAAGGAAAGTTCAGGGAACATGAACATATATCCTTCTGAAAAGGTTCTTCCAAACCCCAACAGACAGTTATTTGATTATGAATTTAACAAACTCTTTACTTTCATGTAAGTCCTGACCTAGCATGAAAAATACAGTTCCAGATAAAATCATAATCATTTATGTAGTGACATGCTGTCTATATTGCTTTGCACACTTCTTGTTTCATTCCTAATCTTCTGCTGCTGTGCTACCCTCTGAAATTCCTCAATCTCCTCTGGCTGTAGCTGTCCTAAATAAACTTAGCACCTCCTTATTTTGACCATTTTCCACATTGTTATTTTATTAAACTACATTGTCTCCCTGTTCTAATGAACCATATTTAACATATCTTTTTGAACACTCACCATTTACTCACATTTGGATTTCTATCTCTTCATGTCTAATCTATGATAATATTCATCTTTTCCATGAAAAGGTGTGAAAACAGCATTTTGCAAGCTCAAATGCCATCATAGTTCTGTCATTTCCTGACCAGGAACATCATTATTTAGCTTATGAAAGCTAAAATATGATTACAGGAGAGATTAGTGGAAGTCAGCTGACAGTTTGCTGGTAAACCTGTGTCCATGAATGATGAAAACAGATTTACCTAATAGTGATTAAAACCAAGATAAAACATTAATCACACATTTTGTTTTACAACCTGATGTGCATACACATGTTTACAACATGATGTGCTTTTATACAACCACCCCAGAGAATGGAACAAATTCTACTGCTTTAAGAGCATTGGATTTGTTCTCCCAAATGTCAACAGTTACTGATGACTGCTTGGTAGGAGGGCATGAGAACCCCCTGGTCACTCAGAAAAGTCAATGTTACATTCTTCAACCTATTACAAATTAACCTGTCTGGATCAAATGATATGATTGTATTTTCTGCAGCAGATAAATTAGCCTTTAACCAGCTTTCTGAGAAGCAGCAGATTCTGTCAATAAAAAACTCTGTTCCAAATAAGGAGTATTGCCCAGACACTGATCTCCCCTGGTAACAACTACGCCTCAGGCATTCAGTCATTCTTTTTTGAAGAGCTGTCTAAAACTCAGGAATTTCAATTCTTTATACCAGCATCTATCATGCACAAATTCAATACAAGCTGCTATTTGATTAAGCGAATAAAGAATTTAATAAAGATCTGTATTATAAGCTGCTGAAGTAAAATAAAATTAGATAACTGCACTTCAAATTACAAAAAAAATTTATTATTTGCTTTACAATGAATAAGACAGTGATGAATCTTACTAGAAGGGTCCTCTGATCTCTTGTTACATCTTTTATTACGGTCAGCAATCCAGTCCCACAAGGATATTTCACACAACTGCATTTGTATATGAAGCATCAAGTGATACTCCACCTAACAGAAAAATAATTTTGCCATTGTAACATGAACATGAATTTCCTTACTTATTTTCTTTAAAGCAAATAAACCCAAAGTTTATTAAACAAAAACCAAAAGTACATCAAGTATAGTATTAGTAATCTACTGCACTCAAAAAGCAGATGCAACAATGCCATCTAGTTTCGGGGAGTTTTTTGCTTGTTTCTCAAATTTTAACAATCGTTAAATGATAAATGCTAACAAAACTGCCAGATGTATCTTTGATATTCAAATTAGAGTTTGAAACCTTCTAGAAATACTAAACAGAGGTTTATTCCAGCTTAATCAATATAAAATAGCAGAAAAAAAAATGAACTTATTGATACAGGATTTTATGGAATCACATAATTGTTTAGGAAAAGGCCTTTGAGTCCAACTGTTTGATTTATTACCATAAATATGTAGCTCAGTTTCTGGTAACGGACCAGTTCATCTGATAACCTGGACAACTCAAGCAGACACCTTTAAAACTGGGTTTCTTGCAAGAGGGAATTCCAAATGATAGCAAAAGCTTGAAGCATTCCAGAGCTGGCTGTGTTATACAAAACATATCAGTGGTATGGTATAAATGACAAGAAGGTTTTAGAAGCACAAGTGATTCCCTGCCCAAATCTGCTTTTATCTCCTTCCCATGTACTCCTACACTGCATGGGCACCACATGACATACCAGAACACTTTCATCATTAACAGCTGTTTTACCTTTCATTAGTGAAAACTAAAAATGTTCAATTTTGAGGAGGCTATTTAATGCAGCAGTAGCACTTTTTATTCATGCAGGTACTTTGAAAGGACTCAAGAGGCCTAACACATGGAAAGTTCCTCACAGATGCTGAGCTCTGCCAGCTCCTCTGGTCAGCTTCCTTGTGATGATGTTACCCACCTAAGAAAATTTGTCTGAACTCTTGGCCTACTTGCAGTCATTCCATTCTTCTAAATTTATTGTTATCAATCATTCATTTTCACTGTTTATTGAACTACTTTAAAAACATCCTAAAATCAGACAGCAGATAAGGATACTTAAAGAGAACTGTATTTACCTCAAACTCTCCACAGAGTGCTACCTCATTTTTGGAGCATCCTTCAGAGCAGGACTTGCTTTCAGAGGACTCGCCTTCAGTGCTAGCATCTTGATCCAGACTGGAATGAGGTCCCCGTGTTGAATGATTGTCCACATCAGTTGATAAACTGTTACCATTATTTACAAAGCCTCCTTGTAGTTCTGTGGATAATTCACCTTTATTTGGTTTCACACACTCTTTGCTATTGCTGTTTGTAAAGTCATTCCTTACATCCATATTCTGCACTGATTCTCTATGCACATTTTTAGGACTGGTACTGTCACAGGACTTCTTTTCTTGTGAGGTAAGGTCAGCAAAGATAATTGAACTACCACTTTCCACACTCTGGATGTGACAGTGATCACTGAAAATAACAAAGGTAGAGAAATCCAAATAAGTACACAGTTTCATACCATCTATTTGTAATAAACCATACTGAATTTTTTTCCCAGATTGCAAACAGCACTCCCAAGTAAGGGTTCAGCTGCTTCCTCACATAAAACTCCAGGATTACATAACTGTCAGTGCAGGCTCCAGCTGATTTAATACTTTCTACCAGCAGGTATTTTGGAGAGCTGTCTCAGACAGCAATGTCTCAGATGCACAGCTGAAGTTGAATATGTTACCACTGAGATTAGTAATACTCACTTGCTATTCTTTTGCTCCAAAACTAGTGGCTGCAACTCCATTACTGTTTTACCTGTTGGATGCAAAGAAATATGGTATTTCATAAAACAAAGAATGTATATTTACTAAAATACACATATTTACACCCACATATTTACTAAAAATTACCATTTAAGCTGGAGCACCTCACTTAATTTGTTACCTGTGGATAGTTCTAGATTACCTCTATTTCTGCTGCTGCCAAAAGGGGCTTATTAAGTCTACTAAGAAGCCACCCTAATGTGTATTTCATTTATCTTTAAATGAAAAGAAAATATACTTTGTACAGTGTCAATAAAAGGGCTGTACTGGGCTTTCATAGATATCTACTTAGACTTCATCTTTCAGAAGTCAGCCTGTTCAAAGTAAGGGTTTACAATGTATAGAATAACACACAGTTAAAGAAGCAGCTCCACAAGGCATCACCCTTCACATCACACTGCTGCTGTTTTGAAGACACTTGGTATCTTGGAAATAATTGTCATTAAAATTGCATTATTACATGAAAAAACTGTTTCAGCACACAGAAGCAAATATAAAACGTCAGTCTTGTAAGACAAGGGAAACCATTAAGTACCACAGAAGCTACCTATAGATTTCATTATGTACTTCCATTACCACCATTAAATACTTATGAAGGACCCCCAGCATTAAACAACTGCTTCCCTTGAGATTCTCTGGATCACTGGTTAAAAAGTTTTGCCTATTTTACTCTACTTCAACTTTCTCTGCACTTATGCATTTTCTTTAGTGCTTATGGCTGGCTGGGCAACAAGTCAGTGACTTGGAAAGCAATAAAGTTATACAGAGCATAACCAAACCTCCCACTAAGAGAGGATCAAAAGATTTAATTGCTAAAGGCATTCCAGGAAAGGACTAGAAAGGGACCAATGGATTAGGTTACAAAGGGACCAAAGGACAGAGTGTGCAAAGAGCTGAGAACAAAGAACCTGAAGAGAAAAACTGAGAAGGTGTAAAATGAACACAGAAGTAGATAAATTCTCAAGAGTTACAGACAGTACTGATACACAAAAAAATCCAATTGCTTTGTCAATGCAGGACTATGAAACACAATTCATCAAATTTAAAAAGTAACTTGGAAAGCAAAAGAAAGAGTTTTTGGTGTGGGGAGGTTATCATTAAAAGTATGCATTTCCAGGTTCTTTCAGTTTTTCCTAGATCTTTTCCAGATCTGAAGAGAAGCATACTGGGATGTTTATTCTAGTGTTGCTACATTTCTGAGACTTCAAAACATAGTTGCAACTTTGTGGGGTTTTTGCCCTATTCATCACTTTGCCCCCAATATCTGGGGCAGCTCATTCCTCAGCATTCTTTCTTCCCCTTATCAACTCACCACTTCTTGCATTAAAAGATTTTCACTGCATTTCACTGACCTTCACACAACTTTAAATTTCTCCTCATATATTACCACAAATAAAGCTGCTATTTCCACAGTTCCAAGTTAATCACTAAGTAACAGATAAATTATTTGGTAAGGAGGGATTGAATGCACAGAAGGACCTGGTGATCACCTGTAATTTCCCTTTCTTTTAGCTCTTTTAAGGAGGGGGAAAAAAATAGTAATTTTATCAGAGAAGTAATAGACTCCTGAAAATAACAGTACAGAGGTTGTGAGATGCAAGCAAGAATTACACAACGAGCTGTACTTTCCTTTTGGATGCATTGTTTGAACTTGTTCCATCCAAGCAGTGTGATAGCCTACAATATTGGGATGCTGCAGCCCAGCCAGCACTTTGACTTCTCGGAGCACCTAGAAAGACCAAAAATCCCACAGTGTTACACTCCTTTATTCTGTGTGCTTAGTAAACATACAAGGTAACAAAAAGTAAATTTCTTAGAGAGAAAGAACAGATTAAATTGTTACAGTAACAGAAAAAAATTGAAAGCTTTAACACAAATTGAGTCATCATTGTAGAGATGACCAAATTCAACAAATATAGTTCTTTTAATGGACTTCAATGCACCTCATTTACTTTTTTCTACTAGGTACTGATAGGCTCAAACCCTTAGAAATTCAGAATGCATAAAAACTTATATTAGCTACATTACTAAATTAGAACAGAATAAGCTACAGAGGAGTTAAAACAGGAACAAAACACAGGAAGACAATACCTTCATGCAATCTCTTCTTGTAGCCTTCTTAATTTTAATTTTTTTAATAGCATAGAACTGACCATCTAACTTGTTTCTGACCTGAAAACAATTGCAATAGGATAAAATTAGATGTTAATGTGCTTAGATAAATTAAATCCTTTTGAACCCACTATTTTCTAAAATTTTATTTCTGCACCCCATTCCTATGGAATATCACCTGTATCAGGGAATGAAATTGGGATTAGGCCCCTGCTGTCATACAGGGATACTGATAGGTCCTGATAACTGCTTAACAGGTCTCTAATAAATATGTGAGACCACATTTGTCATTTCCACATGGCACATACCTTGTGGGGAACCTTGGGCTGGCCATACACTACAAGTACTTAACACAATTCCACATTGGCTTGGACAGTTTATGCTCATACTGAGGCTAATTTTTTAAAAGCAGTCACAACTAAAGCATTGGGGAGTGCAGACCAATCACTTCTGATGCTGCGTGGAGTCAATATATCATAATAATTCACATGTCAAATAAGGAGTTTTCATTCACTTTAAAAGGGACAAAATGCACAAAGTAAAACATCTGATATATCCTGCTTCTGACAAACAAAATGAATTGCAAGTGAGCAGTTTTTGAAATGAAACGCCAACTTTCTTCTAAGGTACAGATTTGCACCTCTTCTAATCAAAAAACATTTGGCAGTACAACTAAAACAGTAACTCCAAGTTCCAACAAAAAACTAGATATAAGCAGAGTAGTTTTACATGGGAGGTAAAGAATACCTTGTATACTTTGCCATATCCTCCACTTCCTAGCCTTGCAACCTCCTCAAATTCATTCAAGTATCGTGAAGTCTGTGCTTCAAAGAGAACTTCTTTTTCCCTAATCGAGAAAATTTAGGCTGCATTAAACTAAATTACAACTTACAAGTAAGATACAGCTGTACAGATTCTAAAAATATTATTCATGTTATGAAAAGGAGAAAGTACTTTGACATTACCATACTGCACCAGCCTGAGTTTCAGTGAATACTGAAAACCAGCAGACTGAAGAGCATGCACACGTGCTACAAATCCACATTCTGTTTTAACAGAAGTGTTCAAATTGTTTCTTTTACATTGATGCCGGATAAATCTTGTTTTCCTAAACAATGGTACTGACTGCAAGAATTGTACTGAAGAACAAATTATCACCACATCATTTTGAGAATTTGGAGAAACCTTTATATTTTTTTCTGTTTCAGAGCCAAAATATGGAATGCAGTATTAATAATTCAGAGTGGAGCACAGAACTTTGGGGAAGGAGTTAATTTAGTATTTCTACGTGCTTTGAATACATACCCAATTGCAAAAGACTCTCCGTTTTCAAGTTCCTATGAAACAACAAAATCCAACATAAAAACATGCCACATAAAAAGAATAACATGTCTGCTGTGCCAGTGGCATGGACAGCTTCATCAACAAAGAAACTGCAACCTCCTTGGAAGAAACTGAGGTTACTGACAGCCATTCACATGCTGCTGAGAGCTTCACCAAATTGCAGTATTATTATCCCCCTGGTAATCTGTTAACACCTCTCTGCTGGAGAGATTACTGCCCTTTTAGAGTTCTGCTGGCAAACAGGATAAAATGAGGGCTCTAAAATGTGCTTAAAACAAAATTAACTAGCTTAGTTCAAGCAGCGAGATAAGCAGACAGGTCTGATTCAGCCTGAAGTACAAGCACACAAACTACATCTTCCATTAATACAAATATGAGAGTGTTAGCATAACCAACAGTTTAATTAAAAATGGATGTCTGTCAAAAAATATTTACAACACCTTGCCTTTGTTTAGAAAAATTTTAGCTTACTTTATTATTACTATTTAATAAGGTACAAAATATTGATGGCTTCAAAAACTGGTTTGCACCTATAGAACCAGAGCATGCCATCCCAAAGAGCTAAGGAGTTATTTTGTATAACTATTAAAAAGACCCAATCCAATATTAAAAGAATCCCTAAACAAAAGCTCCTTACTGCAGAGGCTGCCAAAGACATGTAACAAAGCTTACCCCATTAAGCACTTGTTGATTAGCTGCTTTCATCAGTTCAGTAATGGCTCTGTTGTGCTGCAGTCTTATAGTACTAAATTCATCACAAAAGACAAAAGGGGAGAGTAACCCTGTTCTTGTGAAAGTCTGACGAAGAACTGCACAAAGGAACAGAAAAAGGTCAGAAAAATATTAAACAAAGCCATCCAATAAGACCACATAAAGTTTTTAAACAAGAAATCTTATTTGAAAGATAACGTGACTGAAAAACTGAACAATCCCTCTAATGCTGCTCCTGTACTCTTAGCAATTTAATCCAAACTAGATCTGCCCAGTGGGAATCCCTTCACAAAATACAGTTATTTGCCATGCCTTCCAGGGTCACAACTGCATCTCCTCTTCCTCCTCACCTCAGCAGACGAGTGAAACAAACATCCACCCGTTCACTTACATTTTACTTTTGGACTTATTTTGATCAGTGAAAAGAAAAACTCAAAGCAGGTTCACAATTATGAGGATGCATTTATAACCAAAAGTGGAAATGTCAAGATTTTTTAATTTCCATCCAAAGCCACACACTTGTGCACATATTCATAATAAGAGAATGAAGTCACTCCCTTCCACCACTTCATCTTCTTCCTATGGAGTAAAACAACTGTGGCAAACAAACCCTCATAAATGCTGGAGATGGGTGCAACTGTGATGTTATAAACGGCATAAATTTTAGCTATGAAAAACACATTAGATTTTCTATAGTCATGTAAAGTAAGGACAAAACCCTTGGGTATGCTTTCTTAAGTGCACTAAGTATACGTCTAAATGAACAAAATAACCACAGTAAGTCATATGCCAAAAAGATATTTTAAAAAATGCTAATTTCCTGAATGATATCAAGAGACTTTATGGCAAAATAAAGAACTTGTAAAGGTATTCGTTCAGATTTTCACAAAATGTAATTTTGAAATATTTAGTGAAGACTGTACTGCAACTAGTTCTTGATAAATATTTTACTAAATTCCTCTTCTACCAGCATTTTCAGATCACACATAACTGTAATATAATTTACCCTGCTGCCCTTCTCATGATGCAACTCACACGACCTAGCGGAAACAGAACTGTCTGATCCTTACATCTACAGCAATATTCTGTTACTGTTTTCAAAAAAAAGACAAGTTGTCATTGCCAATTTAGTTGAGTCAAGGTACTCATTCTCTTCACAGAATCATTCTTGTTCCAGTGGGATGAAACCTACAGCTTTGTACTGGTATTACACTGTAACTCTACACAGGAGGGTCTGGTACACATTGCAGTAAGGCAGTTTGAGAGACAGGAATGAGCTCCTCTTACTAACTTCGGAACAAACCCCTGGAGTGAACGGGGTTGTGCGTGTACATGTGGCAGAGATGCTCCAGCAGGGACACAAGCAGCAGCTGGTTCTGGATGGTCGAAGTGAACTTCACAAATTTTTGCGACCCATTTGCAACTCGCAGCTCCGCCGGCACATCTGAATCTGGAAGAGGACAGTCAGACGAATGAACTTTGGTCTCAGTACACACCTGTTTACCTACACATGAAAACAACGTACAGCCACACAGCTTCATCACAACCTCGGCTCACAGAGGCAGCACCAGAGCTGCCACTGAGCGAGTAGCTTTAAGAGGCTAACTAGGACCCTAATTAATTTTTTTAAGCAGCTACCCGGGGAGGCCGAGGCGGCCCGCGCCCGAGGCAGGGGGAGCTCGCACGGCGGCCTCAGGGCAGGGTGCTGCTGAGGGCCTGCCCGCTCTTGCATCACCCCCGCGGCCGCCGCTGCCTCGGAGCGCTGGGGAAGGGCGGAAGAGGAAGGCGACGGCTCTACCCTCCTTCCCTCCCTGCCAGCCGGGGGAAGGGGCGATTTCCCCGCTCACCCACAGGGCTGCCGCCGGCCCCGCTTACCGTCAAAGCGCGGCTCCGGGCTCTCCTCAGGGAACTCGATGGCGGGCACCGGCGCCCGCATGGCCGCAGCCCTGCCGCCCCTCACATGCCGGGCACCGGGATCCCATCCGCTGCGGCCGGCGGGGCCCGCCCGGCCCGCCGGGGGCGGCTCCGGGGGCCGGGCCAGCGTTTATGGCCGCTCTTTGGGCGCGGAGAGATAAAACATGAACTGGAGGGACAAAGCCGAGAGGGGAACCTTCGGCCCGAGAGGCGGGGACGGGCGGGCAGGAGCTCGTACCGAAGGTCTGCAGCGGGGAGCGGAGCGTCCCCTCCCCTCCGCACGGGGACCGGCACCGCCCGCAGCCCGCGTGAGCCCCGCGCCCGGCCCGGGGGTCGCCGAGCCCCCTCTAGCGGCTCCCGGCCGCGGCACAGGGGCGGTGCCGGTCCCCGTGTGACCCGGAGGCGCTCGCTGCTCCCCCCGCCGCCGCCGCCGCCTCCTCTCCTCCCCCCGCCCGCCTGCCCGGCCGGCGCCGGGCCCCGGATGCAAGAGGCCGGCGGAGGGACGTCATTGTTCCCCGACGGACTGTAACAGTAGGCGGAGCGGGCCGGGCTGAGGCGGGGGCTGCGGCGAGGGGGACCCGGCAGCGCCGAGTCAAGCGGGGCCGAGCCAGGTAATGGGGCTGGGGGGCAGCGCCGGGCCCGGCGGCGGCCCCGGCACAGCCCGGCGGCACCGCGTGCGCCTCCCGCCTGGAAATCAATGGGCCGGGGGGAGGGGCCGGCCCGGGAAAGGGAAGGGAAAGCGACCGGCGGGAGCAGCCGGCTCAGCCCAGCCCAGCCCACCGCGCCGGGGCGCGGGCCGGGCGCCCGGCCGCTGCCCTCCTGGCTGGCGGGCAGCCGGAGGGG
>NW_024373256.1:6984008-7074243 GCF_014805655.1 Passer montanus
CTCGGCGCGGCGCTGGCGGCTCCCGCGGCCCCTCCGCCCCGTGCCCGGGGGGCTTCGCGCTCGCTTCGCCGCCCCCCCACCCGCGTTGCCATGGGCACGGAGCCGCCGTTGGGCGCCGCCGCCGCGGTCCTGCCCCCGGGCCGGGATGGGACGCGGGCCCGGACAGGTCAGCACGGGGCCGGGCGGCGGAGGCGGCATGGCACGGGCGGGGAGCCGCGGGGCTGAGGGGCCGGGCGGTGTGAGGCTTAGAGGAAGAAGGGCGAGGCGGGAGCTCCTCCAGGGCCGGTTCGCGGCCCCCTCGCCTGCGCGTCGGGGTGGGTTTTGTTTTGTGTGTGTTTGGGCTCTTGCCGCGCTGAGTGCGGACATGTTGCGTGCGGTGCCCGTCCCTGCCCTGCCAGCGGCCTTTCACTGCCGGTGTCGGAACGCTTTCGGGCAGCGGGACCCCTGGGGAGGGCAGAGCGGGGGAAGGCGGGTGGGTGCTGCGGGCTTGGCGCTGGCGGGGCGGGCGGTTCGGTTGGGAGCGGGCTCCGGGGCTCGGGGCCGCCCGGAGCGAGGCGCTCGCGGGCGCTCGCGGCGCCGGGCTCGGTCCCGCCACAAGCAACGGCCCCGGGACACGGAGCTCGGAGCTGCCCCGCGCCGAGCGCTGCCCGCCGCCTGCTCCGCAAGGGTAAAGGCATTCATTACTTTCGCCTCTGCTGGCTTTAATTTTGTAAGGAAAGTAAAACCAGCGCGGGGCGCGTGTTTGTGTTCTGCGCTGCCCCGGGGTGTTTTGCTCCCGGCGGCGTGTGCGGTGCGGTCGGTGCTGTAGCGAGGTGCCTCTGCCGGGGCTCCTGCTGGAGTGGTTTCCTCCTGCTCCTTGTTTCTGCCTCGGTGTTGCCGTGTGCCGCTCTTGTTTTTTAGCACTCGCTGCTGGAAGTGTTTGGTTTGTACTGAGATAAAGGCGCATACTCCCTGGCTGAACGCGGTTCTGTGAACGGGATCCTGTGTGTAACCCTCCTGAGCTGTGATTTATTGTATGCAAAGCGGAGACCAAACATAAATATTTAGATCCGAGTATTAACTGATGCGTGTTGTGATGAGACTGCGAAAAAAAAGAATCTAAACAACGCTGATGCATCACTCCAAATGGGAGGAAAGCAAGTGCTCGTTCTGTTTTGCTCGTCAGTATCACACTGTGAGAAGTCTGTTATGGGAATAGCAGAGGGGAAGAGAGCTCAATACACATGGCAATGTGAATTTGTGTTCAGTAGTGGTACAGGAGCAGAACCTGCATTTACAGTGAGCAGTGGGAAAATATCTGTGTCATGTTTGTGCTACTTCATTGAAGAGACGTTATATCCAAATTAATTGTATTGACAGATTTTGAAAAAGTGGTGGATCTGAGTTATTCTTGGCATTCGTTGATATTTGCAGGTGTCTGGTGTTTGATATCTGGTAATCAGTTGTCAAAACTAAATTAGCAGCACCAATCAGTGCTACTCAGTTGTCAAAAATAAATTCAAAAATATGTGAGGCTTCCCTCATTGGTCAGTATAAGGCCAAACCTTTTTTGTGATAATATTCTTCTGTTTGCTTTCAGTGCAGTCTTGATTCTGGTTTTTGTCCTGCAAATAAGTTCATTATGTTGTTGAAAGCTCTTCCCTTTCCATCAGGAAGAGATGTCACTCAGATCTGTAATTTGGAGTCTGGATCTTACCTGAAAATCACTAAGCCCAAGAACTGTCATCTTAGTCTTTGAAATGGCCATGATGTCCTCATTTTTCAGTAACATAAGTGAATTTCCCTCTTTTTTTGTGTATCATCTCTAAAATGGAAAGTGTATACAGAGTAGACTTTAAATTGACAATTTAGAGGGGGAAAAATCTAATTCAAGGTTCCACACATAATTTGCCATTTGTGGGACTGGAAGTTCTGCAATTTACTGTGCTTTGTTTAATCTACTGGAAGTTTCATCATTAGCAATCAAGTTGTGCCATGAATCTGAAACTGCTTCATGCTTTGTTCTCTCAGTTATTTTAGTGTTACAAAGCAGGTTATACTTTAAACCCTCAGTTAAGTTTATAGTTTCCCTAAACTTGAACAGGCCCTATGTTACGGAGTACGACAGTAGTAAAAATTTACATATAGGAGTTGATAATTGATCATGTAATTATTCAGCAGCTTGCTATGCACACAACATTATATGTATTTAAAGGGGTACCATCTTGAAATATAATCAGCATTTTATAAAGGGCTTAGTATCAGTTATTGCCTTTATTCTTGAAGGCTGAGGATTTGTTTTGCTTTCTTTTGCGGTCATCATTTTCTTTTTATAGTTTACATTCCTCTTTTGTTTTTCCCTGGCGAAACAACTTTACATAAGTAGAATTGAAAAAGATGCTTTTGAATTCAACTTCTTGATTTATAAGTAAGCATTGTAAATGATGGGTGCAAAATACCACAAGGAGTGCTGCCAAAATTGTATCCAAACAAATAGTTCTTGGAAGGGCAAAAGAAACGCAGGTGGAAATAAATTTGTAAGTGTTTTCTAGCTCTTCTTTCCCAAGATTTCTCAGAGCTGTTTCCCATGCTCTGTGTCATCAGGGGTGTGTGGTTCCCAGGAGCAGGAAGATGTTGGCCAGCAATTCCTCCTGGATCTCAGCAGGCCAGCACTTGATTGTGCCACTGCTCACAGCTTCTTTTAAGAAAAAGATCTTCGTAACTATAGTGGTTTAAAATCCCATGAAAGTGTAAGAAATGCCATCAGTCATTGACTCAGCAGAAGTTAAAAATAATATTGATGCAATTTGGATGGAAAAAATCTTCTTAGTGCGTTCAGTTGTGCTTTGGGTGGAGTTTTTTTGTGTGTTTTGGGGTTTTGTTCCCTTGTTTGTAATCATTCTTAGTTGTTTAGTTCTTTGAGTCTAAGGGGCAGGGTCTGTCTTGGTCTTTCCTTTCTGGAATACACTGGACGTTCTTATGCCAAACAGAACTTTTGCCTTGTTACAGATATGAACAATGACCATAGTTAACAAGCCAAAATCTTCAAAGTCTAAAAAATCTTCCTCAAGACGGTCTGACAAATCTATGAAACCCCGTACTAAAAAAATGACGTCTCGCACTGCAAGTTTGGGCCGGGTACCTCCTACAGAAGATCCAAACAAAGTCTCTGTGGACAAAGGTCCTGGGGGGCATATTTATTGTAGATCATCTCAAAAATCAAAGCCTTTTGCCCAAAGAGATCTAGGTAAGTGTCTTCTGTTCTCCCTCCTTTTTGTTAAAAACAAAACCAAAGTAGGAGCAGGTTTTAGTTGTTGCATTGCTATAAAATGGACTATAACAAATCAAGAGTTCAGCCACAGACTTCAATTTTGTGCATCCCCTAAGGCAGCTGCAGGGAGAGGTGTTGCAGAACTTTATCTATTTACAATTGATTTGTAAAGTACTTTTTATTTATGTAAAACCAAATAAGGGGAGCTTTTCATAATGCACGGATGTACCTAGGTCTCTTTTGTTCTGGAGAGAAAAGTACATTTTACCATGTCTATTCATGGCTTCCATTATTCACAAGTCTTTGAATAATAACACTGCCCAGGAAGATATCTGATATCTATGGGGTTACTTTTTGTGCTGCTTACTTGTTTATCTGTCTGATTTTTCTTACTGCATAACCACAAGTGTAAGTTTGTGGTTTAAATTACGATAAGGAAAAAAACAACAATTTAATTAAGAGATTAAAGGATATAGAGATAAAGAAATCAGGTACTAAAATCAGAGTGGTAGTTTGTGTCTTTTATTAGAAGAATTACAACAGATGAATAAACTATTGTCCAAATGAGAGTGTTGACTAGCAAATTCACATGGCAGTGTTAAAGATGTGCATCATGTGTTGTTGTGTTTTGGAGTAGAGCTGGTTCTTCAGCCTGCTCCTGCAGAATCCTACTTTTCAAATACCCTCTTTAAAACAAAACCAGTACAACTCTTTTTGAAGCACAAATTTCTTGCAGTTGTTAATGATGGGATTGCTCCGCCACAAAGAATTCTTTTTCCACCTGAGAAAATCTGTATGGATTGGCAACAAACACAAAGTGTTGGAGTTGGGCTGCAGAACCTCGGCAACACTTGTTTCCTTAATTCTACTCTCCAGTGTTTGACCTACACGCCTCCTCTTGCCAATTACATGCTTTCACTTGAGCACACCAAGTCATGTGAGTATTTTCTAACACTATAAATCTGTTGGACAGCTCCAAAGGTGAAAGAAAAATGGGGTTCTGTGAAGAAAAGACTTAGTTGTCCTATTTTGCCTGTAGAAGCAGTTTTTGAATGAGGTCTTCAAGGTCTTTTCCAGCCTAAATGGTTCTGTGATTTTGCTAACAGGAAGCTCAGAATTATAGGGGGCATATAAAGTGAATTTGTTAATTTAATGTGCCACAGTAAAACTTAAAGAAAAGATCATTTCTTGCTTCATGTGAATAATGAAGTACATTGTAAAGTGAGGCATTTGATGAACATTTGGCATTTGGGTTTCCTGCTGGTAGAAAGGTGATAAAGTTTAGGATGTTGGCGTAAAAGATTCTTAGTCTTCACAGCTGAGATACTGCAGTGCACTAATACTGTGATAAATTACATGTTCAATCTTGACCCATTAAAAACCCAAACATTCTAGAAAGCACTACAAGCTAATATTTTATTAACTGAAATAGAAATTTGGGGGGGACTGTATTGAAATTTAGGCTAATTTTTTCTAAATAATTAAGTTTGTATTTTTTAAAGCCTGGAATTTGTGTTGTTTGAATTTTGTTTTTATACTTGACTTTATTAAGCCTAGGGGGGTTTCTTTTTATATCCATAAATGTGGAGTTATATCCTAAAGCACCTGTATGCTTTCTAGTCTAGTATCTTAATATGTATTCTTAGAAGTTTGATTGTGTTTTATTCCTATATATAAAAATTATTTCAGTTAAGAATCATGGAATCATAGGAAAGAACCTTCAAAATTATTTCATTCCAATCCTCTGCCATGGGCAGGGACACCTTCCAGTGGGAGTGGTCCAGGCCTGGTTTTGAGCAGCCTGATCTGTAATTTAAGGAGTTTTGTTCTGTATACAATTCTCCATAATAAAATGCCCCAGGACTGTTGAGATATTGACACCTTAGGAGAAGAAAATGTGCCACAGAGAGTGGACACTGCACCCACAACTTGGATTATTGTTATTTTGGGGTGGGTTTTCCTTTTGGCAATGTGTGTTTGACTTGAATGGGATTCTTTCTTCTTTCACTAGGTCACGTAGAAGGATTCTGTATGATGTGCACAATGGAAAGTCACATCAACCAGGTCCTGTGTTGCTCTAATAATGCCATCAAACCTACGTCTGTTATCAATGGCCTTAAAAGTAAGTACTTTGATATAGGTTGGTTTTTTTTTTTTTTAATTTTACAGTGAGTTATTGGATGCATGTAAATAATTTTGATACCTTAAAGTAGAGGTATTTTAGAAATGTGTGTTTTCTTTCATTCTCTAAGAAATAAATATAACCTTCTTATTTATTAGGAATAGGAAAACATTTCCACTTTGGCAGTCAAGAGGATGCACATGAATTCTTATGCTTCACTGTTGATGCTTTACAGAAAGCTTGCTTGAATGGAAGCACCAAGTAAGCATAAAATAATTAAATTTAAATATTTCCTAGCCCCTCTTACTACTTTATTTACTATCATGAATTAAAATCTATGTCCTTGGTTTTCATAAAACCAAAAATTGTTTGAGGAATTAACTCTGTGCTTTCAGTCTTCTGAGGTCTAACTCTTAATTTTTAATTTCCAGATTAGACAGATCTTCTCAAGCCACCACACTTATTTATCAAATATTTGGAGGATATCTAAGATCTCGAGGTACTTTTTAAAAAGATTTACTGTCTTTTGAACTGATCTGTGTCTTTTTGTCTGTCTGTAGCAAAGGAGTTTGTAGTTTGACTAAAGTAATGTGTATTAATAATTTAAATTCATGCAGTTAGTCTCATTCAAGTGATGTGAAGCATTTGTATTTTGATTCCAGTAAAGTGCTTGAACTGCAAAGCAGTGTCGGATACATACGAGCCATTTCTCGACGTTACTTTGGATATAAAGGTAGGAATGTTTGTGAGCATGGGCTGAGATGTGTAAGGACTTGTAGAGCTTTGTAAAATAAAGTCATTTTGCTTAGAAATTTATCTTGTTAAAGCAAAAGAGCTTGGTAGTGGATGGTGGTGGATTGGACTTTGTTGTTCTGTGGAAGCCATGGCAATGTTCTCCATGTTTGGATTGGATTTAAGCTGGAAAAATAATAATTATGGCTACACAAACAATGATATAATCATACTTCTCAATTATTCTACTTCAATATACTTCTATTGTTGGACTGATGGGTTTGATTGTTCTCATTATTGATACCACAGATACTGTCTGGCACTGCAAAATTTATTTATTTTGCAGTGGGATCATTTTGAAATGAGGCAAATACTCGGAGAACTCTGTTTCTGTCTCCTCCTTCACAGTGTTTGCTGGTTCACAGTAGGACACATAAGTATAAACTAGCAAGGTTCTTTTTTAGAGTGCTTGTAAGTGCTTGAAATTTTGCAGTTCTTGTGACTTAGTGTTCTACTTTTTCTCCTCATCCAGGCAGTTACATCTGTCACCAGAGCTCTAGAACAATTTGTGAAACCGGAACAGCTGGATGGTGAAAATAGCTATAAGTGTAGCAAGTAAGATTATTGTTAATTACACCTTAATGCAAGATACGTGTTCAATGCAGTGCATGACTTGGAGGATGAGTTATCTCTTTACTTTGTTTAGCAATAAGACAGACATGGCTTGCTGTTTCATTTAGTTTTGTTTACATAACTGATATACTGAAATCATTCAATGATTTCAGTGCTTGGGAAATAATGCACTTGTTTCTGAATGAGTAATTTTTATATTTCCGTTTGAATATTTGGAAATACATTATAGGAATTGTATTGCTTACA
Organism: Passer montanus; assembly: GCF_014805655.1. Taxonomy (NCBI): domain Eukaryota; kingdom Metazoa; phylum Chordata; class Aves; order Passeriformes; family Passeridae; genus Passer; species Passer montanus. The sequence continues at coordinate 6,990,992 of NW_024373256.1, forward strand.
TTAGACTTTTCTTCCTAATACTGTTTGTGCTGGGCCTTGTCAGCCTTCCTGAGTGTGAAGTTGCACACTCAAATACTCATGACCAGAAGTTAGAAGGTGTGTCTGATCAGTGGTGAGCTGGAGCACAGGGATATGGGGTGAGAGGCAGCACCAGCTTAGTCACAAACACACAAAGCCAGAAGCTCAGTCTTTTTGTGAGTTTGAAAAGAAAGGTTTGGTGTATGTACAGTGTAATTTCCATTGTTGGCAAACTATATTACTTTTCAGTTTCCTTTTTGTTTTTTACCATTATTGTTTCTAATAACGATTACTACTGCCTGAAACCTTCATCTCTAAATACAAGTTTCAGAATTTTATAAACCACTTCTTTTTTTTTTCCTTATTCTGGGTGGCTCTCTTATTTTGTTCATTGGCTTTCTCCATCAGTTTGGAATTCTGCACCTTGTATTTTGATGTCAGTTTTAAAAGAGGTTCTTAAATCCTTTTTGTTTGTTACTCAGCAGTACTTTTCTTGACAATGTGAAGTGACATGTTTCAGTCTTTGTGCTGATGGTTGCATTTCAGAACTTGGTCTGTACCTCCTTTGAGTGTGCAGTGAAACAAACAAAATTAACAATTTTGTTTTGAAGGACTGCTGAGGGTTTCAGTCTTTCCAGGCAACTTCAGTACAAGAAAACTCAATATTGTCCAATACCGTCTGCCTCTTGCAGAATGGCTCTTTCCTTCCAGTGATTTCTTTACATTTTTTACTGCCTTACCTTTTTGACATAAGAAAGATACATGTTCAGGCATTTATTTGGCTATCAAGAGATAATGTCCTAAATCCTTTGTTCTGTTGAGCTGTCTCTAATATCCTTCTACATTCTGTCTATTAACAAAGCTGAAAATGCAGTTTATGGCTTTAAGAAAAGATCTAACATTATACAAGCAAAATATCATTCAAATAGCATAAGCATATGTGAGAGATGAAAACTTGTTTGACTTCTGGGTGAGAAAAGACTATAATGTTAAAAATATGTCTGTGCTTGTTTTAAAGGTGTAAAAAGATGGTTCCAGCATCAAAGAGATACACAATACATCGCTCTTCCAATGTTCTCACAATATCACTGAAAAGATTTGCAAATTTTACAGGTGGAAAGATCAACAAGGTATGTTTGCAGCTGGAATGCTGCTGTTTCTTCTTGGAATGGGCATTTCCCAAAGATGAATACTCATTTTAAAGTTGTTCATATTTCAGGCAGTAACTATAGTGTAGGAGAAGTTGATATAGCAACTTAGCAGCTGTGGCTGTTACTTTTTTTTTTAATACTGGTAGAGTTCTTAATAAGAACATACCTTTCCCTTAAAGAGCTAATTCTGTGGAAAATAGCTCCCTGCAGCTTAAGTTATTAAATGTTGTTTCTGAGAAGAGGCATTTTCAAGCGAATGGAAAAATATGTAGTTCTGGTCTATGTCTTTTTCAGGCTGTTCCATGAAGTATTTCAGGATAACTTTTGAATCTTCTTTGTCTTTGTTTAGGATGTAAAATACCCTGAATATTTGGATCTTCGAGCATATATGTCCCAATCTATTGGAGAGCCCCTCATCTATGCTTTATATGCAGTTCTTGTACATAGTGGCTTCAACTGTAATGCTGGACACTATCTCTGCTTCATCAAGGTAAAGATCAGCTCAGCTTCTAACAGGATACAATTTTTGCTGCCAAAGAAATTAAAATGTAGCTGTTAACCACTGGTTTTAGGGGAAAACATTGCATCATGTGCTTTGTTTGCTTTGTTTTGGTATGCTTTGTTCTGCAGTGCTCTATCTGCGATGTCCTTTGGAACACATGCAATTCATCTGAAGATATTCTGTCTTTGTTTGCAGGCTGGTAATGGACTTTGGTACCGAATGAATGATGCCTCAGTAGAGCTTTCTGATATCAAAACAGTTCTCAATCAGCAAGCTTATGTACTTTTTTATATCAGGTAATAACACCACATGTGCTCAGAACATTTTTACTGTCAAGTTGCTGATACTTTTCTTGTTTCGAAGTCTTTTTATTTTCACTCTAGGAAAGTATTACTATTTGTATATTTCTAAGTGGAAGTTCCCTGTGTCATTTATTACCTTTCATTGCTTGACCTTAAACTTCTACACTTGGGTGCACTGCCTTCTATCTGCTCACTGTAGCTGGCCAGTTTAGCAAAGAGGAGCAGTCATGGCCATAGATGGTGTGAGGCTGAATGATTGCTCTGGAAAGGACAGCCATTGTAGGAAAACCATTATCTAATCTTCAGTTTGTAGTCCTGCCTTAATCTTCAAGACGTGTCTTCAAGTCATATTCACTGTTGCTGAGGTTATGGGGTGGGTTTAACCCTGGAAGGGGCTGAAGGAAGAGCTGTGAGCTGTTGCCTTGTGCCCGCAGGCGCTACGACCTGACGCTGGGGGAGCGCGCCTTCTACCTGCCCGCGCCCTCCTACCCGCGCTCCTTCCTGGGCCAGCGCGGCGCCAGCAGCAAGCAGGCTGCCTTCATGGGACCACGGCTGCCTCCCCACATGATCAAGGTGACTGATAGCACCGAGTTACAGTGGGTTTTTTTGAGTTTTGGTTTCCCTCCCACGCTGCAGGTTTCTTCACAGCCCTCATGCTGGAGGCAGTTGCTCAAATTGGCTGATCCTCAATTGTGCAGCCATGCCACTTCGTTACTTTACCCTTCCAGCTCAGCTTTCTAAAGCTTGGGAGCTGTGCTCTTGAGATAATTTAAGTAGTCCAATAATGCCTAAGTAATTTAAATTTAAAAAGTAAATATCTGCCCGTCCCTATCAGTGTCACTTTAGTTGAGACAATGATAGAATACAAATTGTCTTGTTCCTGAGTACTAGGAGAATTATTCCAGTGTTGTTGGAGAGTCTTAAAAAAACTTAATAGCTTTAGTCAATGTTAAGTTGTTTGGGTGGGTGTCAAACTGATGGTCATTTGATACCAAAGGCAGGATTTACACACACCCATTGGACGTGCATGTATGTTGGGAGGGAGGTGAGATTTCTTCTTGGGTATTGAGGCAATCTATAGAACTATTTAGTTTGAGAATCTAATATTGTAAAATTTCTTGTGCTGTGTGTTTGAACATATCCATCTTACAATCTCTTCAAATCCAGAGTTCAAGTCGTTTAAATGGAAATGGACCCTTAAAAGAGGATCCCAGTACTGTTGGTGTTGCTGTAAAAAGGCCGTCTTCAGCTCCACCAACAGCCTGTGTTCAAAACTGGGCGATTTCCAGGCCTTCAATGGCAGACCCTTCCAAAACGCAGAAGATCACGATCAGTATTCACAACAAGCTGCCCCCACGGCAGGCGGTGCCGCAGGCGGAGTGTCTGAGCAGCGCTGTGGAGGAGGAGGATCTGAAGCCCCTTCCTTCAGCCACAATTACAAACTCTTCTGCAGCAGAGCCTACCTCAAACCTCTCCACAGTGTCAGTTGCTACTAATGTCTCCAAGCAGGAGGTTCCTGATGAGATCTTTGTTGAGCCAGCAGTGAATGGAAACCCTAAGCTCTGTGCTGATAACGTGGTTCCTTACGGTGCAGAGCCTTCAGGAAAATCCGAGGAGTCAAAGGGCTTGTTCAAAAGGCATTGCAACGTCATTTCTTCCAATGGAATTCTGATTGGGAAGGTGGTCCGTACATTGCATAATTCCCATTCATCCTGTCAGAATGCTGAAGAGAGATCCCAGCATGAGCTGCCAAAAATTGATTCCCTAAATGGTGCTATTAGTTTAGATAATGAATATAAAGAAAACGGACTGAAACTTGATGATTCCACTTGCCAAGTCCAACCCATTAAACCTTCTGAGATTTTCTTCTCTAAAGCAAATGGAGTGCTTGAAGCGGTGAGTTACATTTGTTCATCTGCACTTTCTCACCTATGATATATTCAATATTCATGAGCGCTACAATGGAATACCAAGAAAACACAGTACAGATTTCATTCTAACCCTTTGTGCTATTATCCCATTGAATTTGCAGAGCTGAGCTAACATATGACATGTCACCATAAGAGAAGTTCAGGGAGATAATAAGTTTCATAAAATACATTTTTGGGAGGAGGGAGTGATGTGGGAAGAGTGCAGGTATCTCTGTGATCTTGTGTAACATCTAATGTTGTCAGCAGTAGTTTTCTGCTAAATATAGCTTTTTTTTTTCTCTTTGTTAACTTCTGTGTTTTAATTGTAGATGCCTAAAGCTTTGTCACCAGATCCTCAAGGTATCTTAGACTCTCTTACGTACAGCCAGTTGAACAGCTTGTCAGAAGAAAAGAGGTAAAATGACTACACTGATTAAAACAAGATTTCATACAAATTTATTACTATTTTACCCATTTTAAGTAATACTTAAGATATTTACATGAGTACAGAGAATTCCACACTGTGCATCTGGTATTGCACACATCAGCACTGGGCACAAATTATTCTGATACAAAATACAGTCAGATGCCTCCTGTAAAACTTTCACAGGATGTTTTTACATTTTTCTTCCATTGTCTGGAATACTTCTTCTATCCTCTTTCCCTTTTTTGCATCCTAGGATGAGTGAATGCAAATTCCCACAGTCTGCTCTCCCACTTGGGACAGTGGGAAATCTGTGTTTCCCTTTTTTCTGGCTGGGGGAAGAGCAAATACAGTTGTTCTGGCTATTGATGAGATTCAGAGCTGCAAGTGGAAGGAGTTGGATGTGTTTGGGATGGGTTTTTAAGGCAAAGCTGAGAGAAGAAAAACTCAAGTCAATGTCTTTCAGAGTTTTGCATTAGTCACTTTTTTTTTTTTAGGAGATTTTACTCCTAACATCTTTTAGGTGGACGTTTTCAAGTTAAAAATATGTTTCTATTTTTCTGCAGTGTCTCTGGATCTCAGAAATCTTCTGACAGTGATGGAGTTACAGATACTGTAGTGATGGAAGCACTGTTTGCCTATGAAGAATCCAGGAAGGTTCCTTCCAACTTTAGCTGTGAGGTTGAGAAACTTTTTACTCAATCAGATTCTGAAACCATTTTTACCAAAGAAGAAGTTGCTGAAAGTATTATAACAAAAGCTGATAATGCACATCTCAATATCAATGGTCAGCACAAGGTTAGGAAAAAATCCTTGGATAGTGAAGGTGAATTCCTTGGGCAGTGTGAGTCTGAAGACATCAGAGATAAGGACAAACTAAGAAGATCAAAAGAACCTGAACTCATTTCAAAAGAAAATCCTTTGTACATCAAAGGATCTCCTGAGAGCAAAGAGAAATTAGGGCAAATTTCCTCTATAAAGCCTGACATTGAATGTAGTTCTAAAAAACTTGCATCTCTAGATATTACAGATAAATGCCAAGATACAAAGGACATTTCTAATAACTATGTAGAGGTACCACCCGTTAATGACTCTTCTATTACAAAGCTGGATAAAGTATTGGAAAGTCAATTTTCTAGAGCAGATGAGGGACTGAGTAATAAAATATGTGAAGATGATGATAAACATATGAAAAAAAATAAGAAAAAAATCCATGACTCTAAAAGGACTGACAAAGAGCACTACCGGAGGAAGAGAGAAAACTCGGACACGGAGGAGAAGGAGAGGCAAACCAGAAACAAACCAGATGATCATTCCCACAGGAGGAGGAGCTCTCACAGCATGGAAACAAACAGGCAAAGCCGTCACAAGCAGGAGTATTGCAGCGAGAGCAAGTACAGATCCTCCCACAACGAGAGAAACAGTCCCAGTAATGGCAGGAGCTCAGGAAAATATTCTCGTTACAGATCCCGAAGCAGAGAAAGGACAGATCCAGACAGGAATAGGTATTATTATTCCAAAGGAGACAGACCTTGGATTAGAGAAAGATACTATCAAGATGAACCACGGAGATGGGATAAATGCAGGTACTACAATGATTATTATTCCTCCCATGGAACAAGGGATGGTAGGGAGAGGAGGTCCTCTCATTGTGATAAAGACTATGACAAATTGAGCCAAGCTTACAGCAGGTCACACAAGGATTATCACTGCAAAAGCAGATGGGCTCACAGCACACTCTCCCGAGAGGAGGATGTGCATCACTTCAGCAGCCACAGAGCAAACTTCCACCACTGTTCAGTACCTCAGCAGCACTCGGAAAAATATTCCCGCGAAAGGCACGCGCTTCCCCCAGTGTCAGCTCACTCAAACTTTGAGGACTCTTCCCGGGACAGCGAAAAAGAAAAACTAAGAAATGGCAAAAGAAAATACTCCCACCAAGAAGAAAGTGGAAGTGACATAGAAAAGAAATGCAGAAAGACAGATGACCAAAGAATCAAAAAGTATAAGAAGGTCAAGAAGAAAAAGAAGTCCAAAGATAAACATCGAGAGAAGGATTACAAGTAAGCAAGGATTCCAGCATAATCAGCAATTTTTTCCTAATTATTTTCTGGGTATTTCTCATGTCTGCCTTTTTTTCATTGTTTCTAAGTAACTTATCTGTCATAATGTGACGGGATCATGTTATTAGGTTGGCCAAGAGAAGATAGGAAAGATGTTGCTGAATTGTGTTAGAACACTAGAGCTGGACAATGTAGACAGAATAACATCTGCACACCGTTCTTGATTAGGTTACAATTTTAATTTTTTTTTTTAATTCCCCATATGCCTGTTAACAATTTGTGTACAAACCACGACCTCTTGTCCTTCAATCTGAGGGCTTAAGATTGCTGCATCTAAATTAACTTAGATATGCAGAAAGTACCACAAAGTAGCAGACACTCTGCAAGTCGTCACCTGTGGTAAATAAATAACATTTCATATATACATCAAGTGCCACATCTGTTTTTCCATTTTTAACTTGCATGTTTCCTTCAGACTTTATGATTTGGATTGCTCTGTGCTCCACTTTGACAATGACAATCGCAAACATAAGAAAAAGAAGAAAAAGAAGAAGCACGACAGGAAACTGAAAGACTTATTGGAATATTTAGATCCTCGTTTCCAGAAGAAAACATGGGAGAAGAAGGAAGAATCCCATCCTCCAGATGACCATTTATGTGAGCAATACAGAAACCAGGGCAGTAAGCAACCCTACAAGGAAGAGAAGCCTTCTGGTGCAGGTGACAGCAAGAAATACAGCTCCATGGCATCCACTGAGTATGCCAGAGGTGAGCCCTGGGGTGCTGGCAGGACTCCTGGCTGTTCACAACCATCTTTAAATGCTTGGGAGATGAAATCCCTGGGTTTTGTCACAGTATCGTGGTAGGGGGTTGGAAATAGATGATCATTAAGAACCCTTCCAACCCAAACCATTCTATAATTTAAATAAAATACTACATTCAGTTGTTCATAGCATAGAAACAGTGCAGGTTGCTCACTCAGAATAACAGGAGTTGGTGATAATAGTGAAATATTGTTGGTCCAGGTGTAGTTCTGCCTTCTAAGCACAGCTGTCAAACCTCCAGAGGACACTTCACAATTTAACACCTGGAGAGTGTTAAATTCCTGCTATTGTTTTATTCAGTTGTTGGGTTTTTCTGTTAGTATAGGCTTAACAATACACAGAAGTGGGCTGAGGAAACAGCTCTTTCCCAGTTTTTAATATTTGAACAAGTCTGTCTTATGCTTCTTACAAAAAACCCAAATATGAATTTGTGTGCCTGACTAAATTTACACTGAGCTCTCAGCTGTTGCTTGTCATAATCTCAACTTGGGCTGGCAGTAGATAAATTAATTAGTTTAAATTAATTAGCTCTAAAATTATGTAATGAAGATGATTGCACACTGCAACAAATTCAACATCTAAAATCAAACTTGACAACATTTCCCATGAAATTTTTGCTGAACAGAAGTGTTTATTATAGAAATTAAATCTTATTAAATGGCTGTTATCTGACATAAACCAGGTCCAGTTACTCATCTATTTTAATGGAAAACCAAAACAGTCCCCTAACTGCTTTACTCAAAGAGAAGTGAAGTAATCCCTGAGGAAGACAGCTCACAATCCAAAAGCAATTTTAATTGTACAATTGTCTACATTTTATACCTACCCAAAGTTTAATTTGATTAATGATCACTGACAGTTCTGTTAATTTCTAGTCTTGTTGAAACTGTCAATACAGCACACAAAAAATTGGAGAAGTTTAATCTTGAAATTCTGGAAAATTAAAATCTCTTTCATGGGGTTTCCAAACTTGTGCAAATTGCTACAGTCAGTGCACTGAAATCTTGCACTGAAAAGTTTGCTCAAGGCAAAGGGGAAGTGCATTTGTGGAAAACTGATTGTATTTTAAGACACAGATAACCAAAAGTTGTATTCTAAAAATACAGAGTGGAGGGAAAGCTGATTGTTCACCCATTATTCTTTAATAAGAAAAAATTAAGAAATGAATTGAGGTCTTTCAAATCCTAATGTTGTAAAAGGAGACTTTTTTATGATACTCATGTACAAAATAACCCTTATTGCCCTAAAAGGGTCTGTTCTAGCTGAGAAATCAGGAACTAAACAGAATGAAATGCTCGTGCTCAGGCTGGTTTGGCCTTGGTGATGCTGTGGCCAGCAGGTGGCAAACTCGGGTTTGCCGAAGCAGGTTTGGTGAGGAGTTGGATGTTCTGCATCTCCTTGCCCAGGGCAGGGCACAGAGCCTGGGCAGTGCAGGGAAGGAGAAGGAGCTCTTTGTTCATTGCTGAACCACACGAGGGGGACACCAGGGCTGGCCAAAGCAGTTTAAGTCTTGGGAATTTTAATATTTCCTCAAGTCCATGGATGTTAATTAGCTCCATCTTCTGGAATGTCAGTCTTTTTTATTTTTTTTTTAATGAGTCTCAAGTAGGATTCTGTGTTGGATGGAAGCTGCTTTCAAGAGAGGCCACTTTGGCTCTGTTTTTAGAGTATTTAATGTCCCTCAAGGCAGAGACAGGAGAGGAACCACTGAGGAATTGTGAGGTTGTACCTTTTCACCCAACTCCTGTTATTTTGAATAAATTAATAAGGATGACAACACCTAGTGATAAGTTGTTGTTTAAGGAAAGTTTATGCAGGAGAGGGGAAGGAGCAGCTTTGAAGCAGTTCTTTCCTACATTCCCACACGTGCTCTCCAGCAAGTTTCTGAAGGCTCTGCCTTGGTGGCTACAATTTGGTCAGCCTGACCACAAGATTGTTACTGAAGCAGTGATACTTTCTAGGCAGAACTTCGATTACACGTGATTCAGGCAAGGTCCAGCACTTGCTGTTGAAGCAGGTGGCTCTGTCCTGAGGCTCTGTACAGTTCTGCAGCCTTAGCCTGGAACTGGGGTGCACTTGGAACCTGTCCTGAGGGAGCAGATGGAGCTGGGGCAGCTTGGAGCTTTGTCTTTTAGAAATCAAGCCCCTGAGACAGTTTAATGTTAAATGTCACAGCAGGACTGACCTTGTTTCCTTTTGCCTTTCAGATGTGGAGCTGACTGATGAAAGCCTTCAATACTCAGACTGAACCCACCACCAACCCCAAGGACTTCTGACCACCAACCCCAACAACCCTTCACCTTCAAAACCAACAACTTCTCATCATCAAAACCAACGACTTCTTACCTTCAACGACTTCTTACCTTCAAACCTGACATTACCAATAGTGACCATCAAAACTTAAGATTTATTATCAATTACCATCAAGACAAAATCCAGTCATAAGTGGTGCTTAACATTTCTGTACAGAATTTTACCATATAAGAACTTTTTTTTAGTTTTTAACTTGAGACTTTCTTTTTTAAAATATACTTCTAATCCAAAAGGGTGAAAACTTTTTACAACTGCTGAACATTGTAAATTACCACATAAATATCTCACTGAGCTGAGATAATGCCCTGGAATAGACCATCTCAAATGCTGCTTAATTACAGACTCAGGTTGACTTTATGTTATTCATGTAATGTTACTCCAAGTTAAGACATCTGGTGCAAGAGCGACCAGGAATTATAAAAGTTGCAACTGACAGTCTGTATATTTAATTTAAAGACTTATTTAAAACTTCACAAGTTTTGCAAGAGCTTCATTTTTTTTTCTGTGGTCTGACACTAGAAACTAATTTACTTCACATTTGAGTTATATTCAAGATCTGAAGAAAATCTTCTGGTTTTCGACATTGTGAAACAACAAATATGCAGTTCTGAATGTATCTCTCAAGACTATTTGTATATTGTTCCATATGTTTTTATTACATTTTCTTAATATACTGTCATTTGTCTTAAGTCTCAGTTGTCTGTTTTGTCTCTCTAAAGTGTCTAGTTACAGACAAATTCATACTGTGATTTTTATTTTTATTATTAAATGCTATCAAACTGTGATGCACTTATTATTCACTGGTCCTGCATCAGGAGATGAGTGGGGAACCTGTATTAAATACAGTTCATCTGAATAATCTGTCTGGTTTATACAAGCTGTGTTGTTCAGAGATGTCTAAAGTTTGATCTTTGTTTTTTTAAAGATAAAAAGCACTTGCCCCACTGTAAATATATAGCATGTAAAATTTATATAGTATATAAATACAGCAAAGTTAAAATGGATTTTTACTTGAGTTTTACTTGAGTTATTTAACATGCACTGTGTCATGGGAGCTGACAGCTGTCAGAGCGTGTTTGACACTCCAGAAGTCACATCTTCCTCTCAGTGTAGGGGAGAAGATGCTGCTGGTGTGAGCCAGAGAAGATCAGTAACCTGGGACTGCAGCTGCCTAGACAAGGATGCTGGAATGCTGAAGGCTTCTCCTTTGAACTTAAAGCTGCCACAGCCAGGCACCAGGCTGGGAGCTCAGCAGGAGCTTGGTATTGTGTATGAAAAAAAAAAAAAAAAGCCAACAAAAAAACCCAAAAACCAACAGGAAAAAAAAAAGGCAAAAAAGAGCAAGGTTAATGTCTCACTAAATACTTAAAAGTAATCTTTTGGTACATGGAGAACACCATAAAGCCAAAGCACAATGTACCTGCATAATGTTCCTATGGCAACAGTTATGTGACTTACATAAAGTGACATGGCAAAGTAACCAACATTCCTGTCCTGTATCTGGCTTTTTTGTCCTCTGGCTCCGAGGTTTGGTTCTTGTCCTGTCTGAGCAGTAACTCCAGCACAGCTGGCTGGGAGGGTTGTGTTGTTGTGCTCCCCTCAGAGCCCCACAGGCAGCAGCTGCCCCGAGTGGCTCTGGAGCAGGGAGGGCACTGGGTGACACTGCCCCAGAGCTGTGGAGCAGCAGCACCTGTTTCTGATTGCTAATTGAGGAAACTCATTAATCTACTCCAGGAGCAGAGATCCGCTTCCCCCCTCATGTCTGACAAACTCCTGGCAGGGAACTGACAAAATAAAATACCTCAATTGAGGGTGGCTCTCAAGGGAACCCAGCTTTTACTGGAGTCACACATGTGGTAGCACACTTTACTGAAACATTTTGCAGTTGGAAGGGTTTTTTCTCTGAAAAAATTAAACCTGGTAATTTCAATTACTGTGCCTAAGGGTAGGGTAGAGAGGCCTTCTACTGACAAGAGTAGTTGTAAAATTAAACCTTAACCTCTTAAGAGCCAGCTATTGCCTCCCATGTATTCCTGGTAAATGAGGAGACAGTACAGTTTCACACTTTATTTTTGAGAAAATTGACAGATTTAAGCAACAGGTCTTAATGATAAATGAAAACATTAATATTGCAGTGGCTTTACATAAGAACATCACCGTTATAACAATGATTGATACAGAATATTTGTCATGCAAATCACTTGTATACACGAAGTAATACTCATATCAATACATACCTGTACAGTATTTACATTTTATATTTAAACTCTAGCTAGAAACATTTTCCAAGAAAATATAGAAATGAAACTGGTAAGCCACAAGTCTTAATTTGTAGTATCTGGTCTACAACAGACCTAGCTTTTCCAGCAAGCATATCTACATAGATATGTAATAAATCTTAAAAATATGCAGTTTTTTTATATATGAAGCATTATAAATGCTGCTCACTTTATAAAGGTTCAGTTTTGTACCAGTTTAAAATGGTTCAAAATGCTAAGTGATGCAGAGCTTATTTTGTCAGAATGTTGTAAAATTTAAGTCAGTCCAGCTGAGCTTAAGTTTTGTGTACAGTTCCCTCCCAGCTGCACTGGCACCATGGCTCTCACTGCAGGGCAGTGTCAAAGCAAAGAGCTCAAGAATTCCTCACATTTCAGTGCCACAGGAAGGGAGAATGTTGTCCCCAGAGGACTTTTCCTCAGCATGGCCAAACTGTAACAGATCCTGCTTTAGGCCACCAAGCAGCCACTTTCAGTAGCCACCCCTGGACTTGGAGCCCAATAAAAAAGGGAAAGGTTGAGAGATTTTTCTTCACTCTCGTGGATAGTACCTGATATGGCCAAAATTCTCACAAAGCCACTTTGTTTTACTGGCCCCGTGGCCAGTGGAAATTTTGGGCCAGTTTCACTCCCTGTTAATACTGTTACAAAGAACATTTGAAAATCAAATATTAACACACACAAAAACGCTATTCCATTAGCTTTGGTAAATTAAATAGATACATTGAGCACCACAAGTAGCTGTTTAAGATGTTGCTTTTCAATGCTAAGAAATAAAATATTTCCTGCTATAATATCCTCAGTTACATGTTACTCTAAATAATTATTTCTGCCGGATATAAGAACTTCAAACTAAATACAAATGAACTGTCAAGGCCTTTCCTTCATGCTTATAGGCAGACATCCTCACCTGGTTAAATAAATAGATTTCCTCAAAGGTGGTATTTCAGAAAATAAAAATCGATACAAAAGTGCTTCATGGCTTATTAATGCTTTTGTAATCTCACATTTCTCCAGAAATACTGTGTTTGCTGCCTTTCACCTTTATGCTCACTAGTACCACTGATTTGGCTTGTCACTATTTGCATTACAAATCTACTTATCCAAAGCTAAGACTTGATGTAGGCAGTGCTTGAAAACAAAATGTCACTGCAGAACAGAAGACTCAAAACAAGTGCTGGCAGCAGCTCCATCATTGTGCTGCTTCGCAAACTCAGGACACACAACTTAATTAATTTCTATAAAGAGTTTAAATGTGTTCCATTAAGAAAAGATATCCCCACACTGACACTTACTCAAGGATTTTACCTCCTCTGGCTGAGCTTTACTCCTTTGGAAGCACTAAGATTTAAACATTCACCCAAGCAATTCCACACACCCTGGGGAAAATCTAAAATGTAGGAAAGTTTACTTTGTTCTTTTCCTCTCAGCCTCTTCTGCAAACATGCAATAAAGCAAAACACTCACAAGGCCGACACTCCATGCAAAAAAAGGCAAATCAGTAAGACAGAACACTGAAACAGACTCTCCCCTAGAGTTCAAAGGAGATTTCAGACAGATCAACTTGGTAAGTCTGTGGGCTTGCCAGTGCAGCACATCTCCCTACAACAGACCCAAAGGTGCTCCTGTAACCAACAAGCAAAGCTGCTTTAACATTTTGGGTCTCCAACACGTTCACTGGCACAGTAGGCACGGCTCAGGTTCAACAAGTTTGGGAAAAACTGAGTAGTAACAGAAGCAGGAGAGTCAAAACCTCCCACTTTTTGCCCGCATTGTGGAATTAGGGGCTTTACCTTAAGAACAATATGTGTGCTATCAACAGAAAAGCACTGGAGTAAAATCTGCTGCAGCAGCTGTTGTGTTCCTGAAAGACCCAGCAGTAGGACCACAGAAAGATCTTCACAGGTTTCAAAAAGAGACACATGCCTGTGAGGAAGTCTAACTGCACCATGTAATCAATACTTTATTTTTTAGTAAAAATGTCTGTTTTTTTCAATTTCAACTGCTGTAGCACAAATATGAAAATCGCCTTTAAGAATGCAATAAAAATACTGAACTTGTATAAACTTGCATGAACTCTGTATGTCCAAAGTTTGTTATCAAGCAAAGGAATGAATCCTGCTTGCTTAACTCTCTAGGGCTGCATCTTACAGGGACAGTTCACCTTCCTGGCTTTTCCCTTTAAAAACATTGAATGCATGTGGAATTATCTGGGGGTATTTTCACATGCAAGGCCTGAAACACACAAGCCCTGTCATCTCTCTCCTTTAGCAGCAACTTAGTGTTAATCAAACTACAGCATCTCAAACATAAGAAGGATGTTACTATATAAAAAGCAGTTTAAACCAGTCATTAAACCTTAGTGTTTGTTGTGAGTGTATGAGCAGACAGAACAAGCTTTAGCCAGCTGGCAAACACCAGACCAAATCTGGTACTTCATGTCATGGCCACAGTCTCAAACCTCTGCTGCTGGGCCCTGCCTGTATTGCAGTGCACACTGACAAACCCTCTGGCACCACCAGGTACCCACTGAGCTGCCAGTCACTGTGTTTCTGAAGGAAAGCCATTTCCATAAAGGCAGGAGAGGAATCCTGCATGAAAGCTGCACTCAGCTGTTACTGTGAAACTCACACGACTGAAAACTGCCACTGGGATTGTGAGGTTTCTGCTTACAGGAAAATACAGTGCCAGATCATGCTGTGCTCCACTGTTGGTGCTGCACTTAGGTGAGAACTCAAAGTCTTATAACAACTCCTTCTTTTATGGGAAATGTGCTCAGGTAACAGGTAGAGGAATTTTAGTGTTAGCCCTGAACTCCTTCCCTCCCAACCCAAGTAAACTGGAGTTGTCACTAATGTAAGTGAAAACAAGGCTTCCATGTGTTCGGATGAATTAAGTTCCAATATAATAATTCTCTGGGATTTGAAGCTTACTTCAAATTATATACCAGTAACTATTTACCCTGAAAAGTTCTGCCAAGTTTTTATGCCATAGTAAAATGTGTATATATATATGTGTGTGTGTGTATATATATATATAAAATTTACAGTTGTCTTCATTTAGTTTGTCCAATATCTTCTATCAGTCCACAGTATGCTCAGTTATAGGTTGATGCAGGTCTACAAGTTGCTGTTCATGTTCTATTTCTTATTTGCAATTCTTCTTTTCCTTGTGGCCAGCATATCATAAAAGGGATCCCTGCTGATACTTGCTCTGGAAGAGAAAAAAGGAATCATCAGTTTGGTTAACAAATACTTGTTAACTATTTCAATAGTTTTCAAAACTAAAACTTTTGTTCTCTCTTCCTTGTGGATGACTCCACACTCTTAAGATGGATGGCTGACTTCAAAGCACCACAACTATTCTTTAGCACAAGATTCTATTCCACTGTGATTTGTTCAGAGTCACACCTTCACATCTTGACTATTATTTATTTCTTTAATAAATAGGGTGGGTCTGCTTAGAAACCTTCCAACATAAAGTCAAGCTGTGGAAGTTTAAAGCTGCTTGTGAACATGCTTAAGATACATGTCACTAAAGTTAATTATTGGCTGAAGTAAGAATCCAATAGAATTAGGTTTAAAGACAATTCACACAATATTTTACATTTGAATAGAACAATAAATCCATATTCTCCTCATATGAGTTAGCAACAGCATTTTCTTAGGACCACACAGTATAGATTTATATCTTGATCCATCAACCCCACAGAGCTCACTGTTAGTCCTCGAGGACATTGCCACATCAGAGTTCATCTGACAAGTTACAACAAATTCTCTTTGTATCATACTCTGAAAAGAGCTTATAGCTCATTTCTGAAAGACATTTAAGACTTCAAACTCACTTGATAGATTTAATCCACTCTTCCTTTTCTTCTGGGGTGGGAGCAGATATTCTATACACTACATGGTTTCCTTCCACCACTCGGCCGTCAGCTTCAGTTTTACACGCTTTGATTACCTGACCTTTGTGACTGGGGTTGTAGAGCTCAAAGCAGTTCTGGAGGGTGGAAATGAAGCAATAAATTTAAAAGAACAAAACAAAACTGACAAATAAATTCATTTAACAGTACAATTAAGTTCCATATGGTTTACTCATCTTCATTTAAAAAATGAATATGAAGCTCTCTTACTGGTTTTCTAGGGTCTTCGACTTCTCTTATGCTAAGATTTTCTAATGGAATAATTCCTCTAGGTTCTTTGTCCTAAAAAATTAGGAAAATATCACATTATTAGCTACTTATAAATCTTGATTACAAAGAAAATTCACCACGTTGTATACTCACTGTTGTGTATTCAAAATAATACAGGCAATTATCAGTCAGAATAAACCATCTCCGTTTCCATGTTTTTACTCTTCCCCCTACAAGCAAAAGGTATTCTAGAATTAAACATGTGCTGCTGACAGGGTTTCAACAACAGGCAAGGAAACAATTAAGTTCTGCTTATTTTTCAGAGTATGGTTTAATTGCTTAATGGTAAATGGATCAGGCACAGATGAGTGAGGTTAAAGAACAGTTACTGCGACTTGTCCTGAGGCAGCATCAACTATGGAGGTGCCATCAGCCACAAGAGCCATGGGCAACAGTGAGTGGCCAGACCTGCTCCCTCTGTCCAGGCCCTTACACGTGTTCATTCAGCAAAAATACCAGCTCTGCACAGTGCTGGACACAGCCCTTGCTGCCAGGGTGTGAGTGAGGCCAGCCCTGGGCTGGTCTGACACCCACAGCTGCCCACACCAGCACTGGCTGCAGAACCAGCAACTGCATCCCTGCAACAGAGAAATCCCCTCAACAGCTTGTCCTGGGCAAGGAAAGTGTCCCATCAGTAAAATTAAAGGGCATTTTATCACCCTCATGTCACTCCACTCATGAGCAAAGATGTGATTAAGAACCTGTCTTTACTTTCAGATTTGACATCAAGTGCATTAGGTGCTCAGAAATATTAACAGAACAAATATGATGTGTCATCAATGAGGAGCAAATCCTGTGCCAAAATATACCATATTTACTAATTTGTTATTTTTCAGTATTTTAAAAACATCTTCTCTTCAAGGTTTAATATATCATTGAGTGTACATTTGACAGAAGAAATTGCTACTGCTCCAAAAATGCCAGTTTTTCCTTCATTAACAGTTTAGACAACAGCAACCACAGAGTTCCCTACACCTGCTAATATCACCCTGTAGGGAACAGTTCCTTTTCAGAAACAACAGTATTGTTCTGGCCCTCTCAGTTGTTTTTCTGCCAATGGCTGCTTCAGAACACACTTGGCTTCCCACATTACGTTATTTTAAAATTCATTTCCAAGAAAGACAATTGTAGATAGAGCATGCATATGTTATTAAAGGTTTAGATCCACCATAGTTATCTGACTTCAGGATTATGTCACCACCTGTGCATCATCCATTCAGCAGTGATTTAATTTCATTAAGCCAACATTTCAAAAGAGTGAACACCTGTGCGTAAAAGAGCACCATTAATATATACAATACCCAGTTTAATCCAAGTCATAAAATTAAATTTAAGATATAAGCATAATTTTTGGATCTTTTTGTTCTGCTTAAGATAGCTGGGTTTTTGTTTAATACAGAAATCCAGCTCAAATTAAAGAACAATCTAGGGATATCATGACATTTCTTAATACCAATCTACTGCATATTTGCATTGCAGACCAAGAATGTTGCATGTGGTACCTTCCTTTTGCTGAGTTTCACAACCTCCACAACAACCCAGAGCTAACACATTGCAATATTCAATGTACTCAATAAACTTGATGTTTCCACCAGATGCACTCATATCTTAAGAAAAATTTAATCTGCAAGCGGGTGTGGTGAAATAAGTGAAGGCAAAAAAGTGCAAGATGCAGAAGCCGTGACATAATGAATGGTTGAGTGAACTGAGACAGTGAGGGAAGAACTGGTGGCACTTCAGTACAACCGCTGTGACAGGTCCTTAAACAAACACTGCAGAGATGTTCAAACTGGCACGTAAGTCACTAGAAAAACTCCCCACCACCTTGACCGAGAGCTGGCTCGAGTATCAGGAAGTGTTTGGGCCTGGAAGGGTGAGCTCAAGCTTGACTCCCTGCCAGCCCAGAGTCACGGCGAGCGCCAGGGCGCTGCTGCGGCACCGCAACGTGACTCGCTGTCACATCACCCGGGCCAGCTGCAGGGCTCCAAGTCACGTTCTGCTCTCCAAGGTTAGCAGATTAACATCATTTAACATCTTTATGACCCTACAACACCCTGGTTTTCAGGCTAACAGGTAACAGCAGCTAGCAGAGGTCATGGCTTGTCCAGTTCTAGTAGGAACATAATTCAGGAGGAGAGAGAATGACTACAACAAAGAAAGGTTACTATCACAGAGCAGACTGAAGTGAACAAAGGCATTTCTCATTAATTGTGATATCATGACAAAACACAATAAAAAAACCTAGTAATAACCACATATTTAAAAGAAGTCCTGCTTATAATTTAAGAAAGAAACAACAGACCTAAAACACTCTCCCAGAACAATACGAATTGCAGTAAACAGCAGTTGAGTTTGCTGAATGTTTTCCTGACAACATCTACTCTCTCTGGAAAAGCCAGATTTCTCAAATCTGAAACCTTCTGTAATCATCCTGCAGTTTTGAGGAAGCTTTTTGTCATGAAATATCTCCCAGCTCCAGGGAAGATGAAGTATTTCCATCAACATCCCTCTAACTGCTCCCTTCTCCCTAAAACAGCCAGTAGCTCACTGGGTTACAGCACTCGTGGGAGTCATAGAAATAGACCTTAAGTCTCTGCTGCACCAAGCTATCAGTTACTCTTCCAAAGGAAAAAAAAAAAAGTGAAAAAGAAAAAACAAAAAGCAGTTAGGCAGGATTTTTTGGTGGGATAAGGAACAACTCTCACATGTAAGTCTCTGTCTCCCCATCCCATTACTGAGTTTCAGCTGTCAACAGCATAGAAACTCTAATAAAGCTCAGAATCTAATCTATACTAATCATATTTGCAGGGGTCACCACATCACATGTGTTTAATATGCCTTTACAATGGGCTGCAGCTCAAGCAGGTGGCTGATAAGGCACTGTGGCCTGTAAACTGCACATGAGATTAATAGGTAAAAACACGTGATAACAAAACATTCTTGTCCTTGGCTGAGATTGCTGTAGGCTCACAAAGCAACAACACAGAGTTTAGTACCATACTTCATCTCTTATTCCAGCTCCCAGCCTTTTAAAGATTAAGACTGGAAGGAATTAAGTTAGCAGAAGAGGATCAGAAAACCAGAGTATGAATCCATAAACATTTACAGAAACGGAGAGATAAGTGACACACTTCTGAAAGATCAAACTGATTACAAAAATGCACAGACATCTCAAATAATGAAATATAGAGGCACAGCATCTTCCACAGTAGGTAGAAATTTAAGTAAACTACAAGAAAAGGCTACAGGGCAAAACGGACAGAAACACTATTCTTCACCTTTGTAACTGGCCAAAGTACAAAGTAGGCAACACGGTAAAAGAAACCATCTATAATAAAGGGAAAAACAACTGGCAATGACTTAGGAAACATAAATGTCCAAAGTAAAAAAGGCCTTCAAGCTAAAGGCAGCAAGGTATCTAAAGTTATAAAGTTTCACTCAAATCTTCAGGTCACTTATATAAAAGTTTTAGAGCTGAGAGATGTACACACCAAAAATGTATTTTTTTCTCCTGAGTTCATTTAGATAGCACCAGACAGAACAGACTCAGCAACTACACAGTTGTCTGGATCAAAGTTTGGCTTTCTTTTAAAAAGCATTTTCCCTTGACCACAACCCTGACTGCCTGGACCTGGAAGAGCCTCAGTCCCCACAAGAGCCAAGCAGGTACCGGAAGGCACCGGTTTCCTGATCACCAGCCCTGTTCTCTCACCCCAGATTAGGGAAGAGAAACAACATCCTCCTCCCAAGGCCAGATGTGCTGGAACAAGCACCGCTGGAGGGACAGGCCCGGATGTGAAGCTTTTGGACCTTCTCCAAGCACTCTGTAACCGCCTGACTGGCAGAAAAAATTAACACACTCATGTGTCTGGCTGAAATCATTTCCTCTCCAGTTTGGAGGAATAATGTCAAAGTTTCTCTATAAAATATTACACAAACCAAACAATTGGCCAAGAGAAGCTGCTTAAGGCAAGGAAACACCTTCCTGGCAAAACAGTTCTAACTCGGGCATTAGCAAAGAGAGCACAGGCAACAATTTCAAAATACTTGAGAGTGGATGGCAGAAAATGTCATGGTATTAACAGCACTCATTATGCAGAAAAATCTGAAGGCTCACAGTGTGTCAAGCTGCTCCAAGGAGGACTCACTAGCACTCAGCAGCTTTCAGTTTTTAACTTGCTGCATTCATTTTCATTACACCATGCTTCAAACGATGCAGAACTGAATGATAATTTAGGCCTACCAAGATAAAGATGTCTATTTAAAGGCACTGGCTAAGTCCAGACAGATAAAACCAGAATTGCTGTCTGGCTGCCAGGTTTGGCACTCGGACTTAACAGAGTCACCTCTGAACAATTCAGAGCAGCAAACTCTCCAAAAGCCTTCTGTATCCTCCCAGCCTTCTAAAACTCAGACCAGTCTCTTGGACAGATGAATTTCACAAATATATTAAAGTTTCACGATATCTATCTTCTGCCCAGAGAAAAACCAATACAGTAAGGGATGGAATACTAAAAAAGGGGCACAAGTACATAAATGGGAAGAGCTGACTGTGAGAAACACCAGGTAAAAAATACTGTATTGATATACTCAGAGTCTGCAAGTAGTCTTAGTCATGTTTATGGTTTTATGTATAAACTTTCTATTCAACTTCTATGTTTTATCACAACTGAACACTTAAACCCTCATACAGGAGTTTGTCTCCTAAGCATTTCAACAATACACAAGTTTTTAGTATCAGAAGCTTCTAGAACTGAAGGAAACCCCACCCATTTCTCAAGATGTGCTTCCCAAGAGAAAGGACTGTAAAAATGCAAACGATGTGGATTGAGACAGCACTCCCAATATACAGTTTAAGACTCCTAGCAAATAGGAAACTTGAAGGAGAGGAAAGAATTAAAAGGGAAAAAAATAAAGAGGAAAAAAAAATACTGTCAGGTTTATTTCTGGTCATTGCATCTAAACCAGCAGTGTATTAGTCTGTACCAGTCTGTGTCTGGGGAAGAAATGCAGTCTTTCACAGCAGCACAGCTCCAGGCATTCCCAGGCTGATTCACCAGAGGCTTCTGGACACGTTTCATTTCTTTATTCAAATAACCCTCACTCCGTGGGAGTGTTACGTGTAACACCCTTCTGCTTCACACACCCTTTTACTACTGGGTTTTCCCAGGCTGATTCACCAGAGGCTTCTGGACACGTTTCATTTCTTTATTCAAATAACCCTCACACCGTGGGAGTGTTACGTGTAACACCCTTTTACTACTGGGTTTTCTGTGCACTGTGCCTCATCTGCATCCTACACACTGAACACTCAGACAGAGTTTGCAGTCCTGTCTGTGGTTTATTGACTTTGCACCAGAGACAGACTGTGCAGAGGTTCCTGGCAGCTCTCACTTACTTTCAGTCATCGCTTCCTCAATTTCTTTGTTCCTCTATTTTTTTTACATCTTTTTTATGGGCAGTTTCTTCCACAGAGGATGTTGTCACTCCTCTACACACACTCACACTTGCCTGCACTCCTATTATGTGGAAGTCCATGAGGGAGCACTGGCACAGCAACAGGCACAGCAGGGCCTTACACTCGACCTCTTCTCCAAGAAGCACATTCCACCCACACCAGCCTGAAAGGCTTTTCTGTTAGCCATCATCTCATATGCTACCAAATGGAGAAAAGCTGCAAAGTCATGTTTGACATCGTGCTAGCTGAGCCAACACAGGTCAAAAAGTAAGAACTTTGCTTCTTTGTAGTTAGAAAAGGAGCCCCACAGCATCTGTAGCACAGAGGTCAGAATTTGACGTTGGGGAGCATGTGAATGAATTCCAAATGCTTCCTTTTCACATCCATTTCCTTCCAGCACAAGCATGACCACCAAGTTCCAGGTGCAATCAGCACTGTGGCCTATGGCTCTATCCAGGCTCTACTTTCAACATCTCCCCATGTGCACCCCAGCACACATCAATTTCCACACTTTAGTCACCATTCTCCAAGTGCTAAGTTCCTTCCACTTCAACACATTAAAGTGGCCAACAACTGTCTCTAGTGAAGTGTGTGCTGTTTAAATTTTAAAAATTTATTGTCTTGAAAAGAATTCTTAAAACAAAGTGTCAGTCTCCTTTACATAGGGAAAAAAATCCCTAAGGCCAAGTGAAAAAGTGAATCTCATCAACTTCACAAGTCTGTAAAAACAAAGGCATATTACAGTGGCAGGAGACTGAACCACCTGAGGTTTCTGCAGCCCTAAATTTGAAGCTCCTTTAAGACTCTGTTAAATAAGCTAAATGTTTAAATAAGCTGAATATTTCAAAAGGAAAACAAGCGGGAAAAATAACAGCTTTTACAAATATGTAGTTCAAATGTAATCAATCTTTCAATAATCTATTATCATTGATTAACAAGTAACAAAAACACTCTGAAACTTCATGACAGAGTATGACACGTTGTTTACTCTCAGCAGAGATTATTCTTTCCTTGTTATGTTCTTCCATGAATGATAAAAGTGTGCTGAAGTCATCCTTATTTTCTGCTTTGCATGTAAATGCTTTCTTCTTTTGCAGAACACACCTGCATGTGAGTTAGACACTGACACGCCAGTCCCTCAGAGCACCACTGATGACACTGTTAGTGACACTGAGTGAAAAAGCAAAATGCTACAACGAATCTGATTTTTAAAAAAAAAGAAAAGAAAAAAAGAAAACACCAGGAGGAAGGAGGAAGAAAATAAAAGAATGAGCAACTGAAGAAGAGGGGACTGGAAAGCAATCAGATACGTACCTCCTAATGCAGAATAAGCAGAGACAGCCAGTCACAGAACAGAAAGGTGATAGGTCATAGGCCATAAGGAAAACAAGAAGGCACATTTAAACCACTCATTAAAAAATCATAGCTAAAACCAAACCAAGAGAAACTCACAAATAATATGGAAAAATAAAGACATACAAAAATATTTGAAGAGAAATCCTTTTCTTGCACACAGAAAACTGTGTTGAAACATCACACACAGTTTTCTGAAATGACCTTATGGAGACTCAGTTGTTATTTATCAGTCACAGCATGTGGTAAATACCATGTGGTGTTTCCTTTTTGTCGATGAGTTTTTATTTCTCAGATCTCAGAAATAAAACTCCGAAGTTTGAAACAAGATTGCTAATTTGGGTATGCAAAATAAGAAGTAACAGCCTTCAGACGTAAAGGAGCTACTTATTTTGGTTCATACATTTTTAAATACAAAGTGAAACCTGTTACCTTCACAAGAAAGCAGGAAGACACAGAGCAGCAAACATGCTAACAATGAACAAACACACAGCAGCAGAACTGCCCTTGTGACTAACCTAATTTCAGCAGCCAACCTTCTCTATCTGGATTAAAAAATGTATGCGTTAGATCATTTCCATCATCCTCTGGAATTTTAAATGGCTCATTCTTAATACTTTCATATAAATTCTAGAAAAATAAAAGAGGAAAAAGACCTCATTAATAAATGTCTTAACAGAAAATGCAACCAGGTTATCTTACTGCTTCTCAGACTATTAGTACAAAAAGCACAGGAAATATTGTCCATAAAATTCTGGACCACCCCCTGTCTATCTTTGTTTACTACTTTGATCAAGTTTGATTTTAAACTACTTCATCTATAAGCAAGTCTCTCTTCAGTACAAATTTCTTAAGCACTCCTAACAATGACATTTTTATTTTAATTTCAGCATTTAGTGTTTTGAAGGTTTCGAGATCAGTTTCATTTAGTACAAGTTCTGCCAAATGAATCTGGATTTTCATAAAATGGTGTAGCCCATAACACTGTCTTACAGTTATTTTTACTGATTTCTCAAGGAGGGAGTTCCACAAGACGTGGGAAATACGAGAGGCAATAAAGAAAAAAAAAATTATTTTTTTTTCTGATAGAAATGCTGTTTTTTTCATAAACAGCCAATTCCACAAGAATTTTGCCATAAGCAAACTACTGAGAGATACAGAGCATTTTCTCTGAAACAGCCTGTTCTCAACAAAAGGTTGGATATAGGCAGAACTAGCTCAAAGTAGCTGTGAATAACAAAAAATGCTTCTTTCAGCTACTCAAATGGGTACACATGCTAGAAAATGTTCTTTTGCCTTCCCTTGACAAATCTGCCTGAGAACTGTTGTACACACTTTTAAGTCTGCTATTAAAAACACAAAGCCAGGCTTTGTCCTACCCAGCCCCACTTACCCTCAGCAATTCCTCTGGAAGGTCTCCACCTTCATTAATCCCACGATTCATGGAGATAAACCTCTCCACTGTGGGTTTATCTCTCACGTTGTGGTTGTGCAGGCTGGTATTCAACATAATGATGGCAAACGAAAGCACGTAACATGTGTCTGAAATCAGATTTGAAAAATGGTTTATCTCTCCATGTAGTGTGTGTACAAAGCTGTAAAATTAGTATAGAGCTCATCCTGACTGATAAAGAAACAGTCAAAAAATCCTGAACACTGTACATAAAAGTATAAAACCCTTAAGCTGTTGACGGAAGGCCAAGAAGAAAAAAAATATTACAATTCAAATAAAAAACAAGTATAAGAAAAGCTGTATGGGAATAAAAAAAAAAAAAAACTCTTATGCTTATTGCTACCACCCTAAATTAACATTTCACTTGAAACGCTTAAGTGTTGGGCAAAATGTTCTCTGCACAGATTTTGCCTAAATCATAGTGGTGGATGCTATAATAAACCTGGTCCATCAGCTTCCTCCTACTCAAAGTACTTCCAAAGCTCTCTCCAAAGAGAAAGAATGGTCTCTTCAAAGTGATATTCTGGCTGCATTTAAAAAGACTGAAAATGACATTGACTCAATTCCTTGGCATACAGGAGGCAGCTAGCACTACTGGATAATAGCAGAAAATGACAAAGGAAATCTTATCATGCCTCTTGACATAGTTATGATTATAGTAAATTCTCTCAGAATTCAAGGACAAGATTCTGTGTAAGAAAAAGCACAAAGAAAACCTGCTACAGAGAGGGGAAATGTGCCTGCATCTTCAGCAGTTTGTTATCAGTAGCTGTTTTCCTCTCTAGCTGTTACAGACCTGCTTTACACCAACCTTTTCCCATCCTATCTGTTCCTTAAATTAAGTGATCAAGAGCAGTCTATTTGTGTATACAGCCAAACAGAACAGCAATGCCAGGGCATTCTGTGCAGTTCTGTGATGTTTTATAAATGAAAATGCATTCTGACCATAAGCTTGCACCTCCTGGATTAGTCAGTCACATTTTCTCATTTCTCAGGTATTTCTCATTTCACACATTATTTTTCCCTAACTTCCAACTGGCCATTACCCCTTGGCATCAGATGCAGAAGAACACACATATACATAAATAAAAATTCTATTTGGATCACATGAGAACTCCTGTGGTCTCCTGTGACTGACCTGTGGACTGGAAGACTCCTGGGTTACAAAGGCAATAGCGTGAAGCAAAAGCTTCCATCATACGGTCAATTTTTTGAGCCTCTCCTGGGAGTCTGAAGCTCCACAGAAACTGCCTACAAAAGGGAAGAATAGTTGTTAGACTCATTCCAGTACTTATATATCAGGTTTTTATTACAAATAATCCGAAAAAACACGGAAAAATTAAAAAAAAAAAATCAGCATTGTCTATATAGAATGCCCTAGAAATATGTTCTCAATCTCTCAACACACAAGTCAGGAGCTATTATAAAGCAACATGCACAGATGGCTAGCCCAGTAACTCAGCCAGCAACACTGCATGCTATCAGGCAAGATAATATGGCAGTTCATATTCTGAGGCTCTCTCTTTTTTCCAGACTAGTAAACAATTTTCTGTATGCATCCCATTTTTGCCATGAGAATGCTATGGGGGGGAAATGAGTTCAAGCCTCCCTGGGTTTCCTGGCTACAAAAAGCAATGAACAGTCAGCTAGACTTTATTCACAATGTAAAAAGACACATTATACAAAATATTTCTGGTGTAAGGAGAGAGAAACAAGGAATACAGAAAGACTTAACATATTTACTTAAATTCATACAAAACCTTCTAAAAATGGTAACAACAACAAGAAAACCCCATTGCTTAGAGAGGTGCTGCCTGTCTACTGTAAGCTCACCCTACAAGAATCAGACCTAGGCCTTAAAAAGAACAACTTATGTCATCATTTCAGTAATTCTGTAATATATGCAGGTAGATCTTGCTGCTGTGCTTAGCAGCATAAACTGAAATACAGAGTTTGCTTTTGTAACGTACTATTTCTACACAGAGGTACACTGGAATGCATACAGGACAGAAGTCTTCACAAATTTATTTTGGCACACTGTGGCACTGAAACGTTCCAATGAATTTCATCATTTATTCTTTTATCTCTTAGCAAAAGAATTATCTGAATGAAACCAGGATCTAAACCAGCAAAGTTACATGCTCTGCCATGCAAAACAAGTTCTCATTATTCCCTGTACACTGGATGCCAATATAACAATCATTTATTCCTGTCTTCATTGGTTTTCATTTTAGGACATCATATTCAAGTGTCACAGGCCATCTTTAGTTTGTCAGCTCTATGTACTGTCTTTTACTCACCTCGTGCAAGGTTCCAACCCAGATCACGAATTTTGTAAGCTACCAAAATACAAACATTTAATAGTAGCAGCTGCTAAGGAAGAATAAAGTCAAACCTAAGATCAAACTGGGTAAAAGAGACAGGAATACGAAGCTTCCCAGACAAGCTTCAGCAGCCACAGAAAAGGCTTCTTTGGCCCAAGCCTCAGGCAGCTCAAGTTATCATCACCACATCACTCAACCAGAGCAAAGCTGTTCTGACTCCACATCACAAGGCACTGCACCAGAAACAAAGATCACACGGACATTTCCATTTATCTGGTGTCAGGAGGGAGTCACTTGCGGCAAAAAACAAGGCAGAACTGTCTAAGTCAACCTAATTTGATCAATCTGTTACAGATTTTCACCAAGATGAGAAGGGATCTCACAAGGTCACTGTATGCAAGCATCCCAGATAAATCAAGGGAACTGTTCATGTAGCAAGGGAAGAAAATAAACTAAGATATCACACTTTCTTTCACATGACAAGTGGGAAACTGAGGCAAGCAGAAGGAAATCACTTGTTTCAAAGTTTACCTCTCTGTGACTGAACATGATCAGTGAGAGTATGGATCAGTGGATTTCTCCCCCTCCCTGCCCAGAAGGACAAGTTGAGGTGGAGTAAAAGGAGGAAGAAAATTATTTATTTAAGTAAAGAGTTTATTTATTTTTAACCTATCTCTGTGCTAAGATATAAAGCAGGTCTTCAAATGTCCACATATGGCAGGCACACCGAGGATTAACAGCTGTTTTAGTTGTTTGTATTTGCCTGAAATAACCAGGAGCTTTCACCCTCAAGGGCAGCACACACACAAGCCGTCAGAAGGGTTAAACAGAGCTGTCTCTGCTCACTTGCACAGTAATTTGTACAGTTGTGCTGAGCTGTAGAGCAGCTTTCTGACGAATAAATCAACACAGTGACTCATATAAACATGCAATTTGATAGAGGAAGCTCAGGTCAAAAAATAGAAAGAATTTACTCACCTTAAGGCTTGTACAAGATTGAGATCAGCGAACTCATGGAGTTCAACAAAAGCCTGAAGAACTTTAATATTAAATTCATCTCTATGAAAGACAAAAATGGCAATAGACAATTACAATCCTGACCTTTAAAGACTTGTTAGTTACCTCGATTTGCTTCCAAAAATAAATAAGGAAATAAACACTCACACTGACCAAATAAAGCCATCAGAAATAATCTACACATTTTTTGAAAGGTATTTTCATATTTAACACTAGTACTTTGTCCATTTTTGCTGGTAGGTTAGCAAAAGCAGTACATTTGAACTTATTTTAGAACTGCTTATTTAAATGACCTAAAAATAGCCTTGCCTTCTTTGCTTCACATTTATTATTACTGTACCTGCCTTGACACAGAAGGATACCTGAGAAATTTCATCAGTAAAAAGCCTTTTACAGAAATTGTCACGAATTCTTAAAAATGGTTAATATAAGACTAATTCCACTCTAAGAACAGAAAATATTGAAGCAGTATATTAATTTATATACAAAGATAAGAAACAAAAATGCTTATATTGATTGTATCCAAGAAAAAGAACGGCTTTTGAAAAGAGCTGCTTAGTATGTACTGTACTCTTACTCCATTCCCAAGAATTGGTACAAAGTTAACTAAAATCAGAAGAGGTTTTGAATGGGCTTCCTCTCACCCATCTCTTACATTGGTATGCAAATAATGAGCCAAATTATGCTTTTTTTGGTACAAGGATGTTTAAATTCAAAACTAACATTTAAACATTAATTAACACAAAGCTATGTGCATGGACAGAACTTGGCCCACACCACATCCTGTGCCAGAAGAATAAAGGTTTATAATCCTCAGGGTGTGCTTTAAATACCTCACCAAGACAGAATGTTGCATATCAGTCTCCACCCGAAAATAGAAAGGTGTGCACCCACCAGGAATTACCTGCTGCTCTGCTGACTAACTGCACACTCACACTAACCTGCAACACTCAGGAGTAAATACCTCAAAACCAACTGTTCATTCATTAGCATGTTCCTACATGGTTTGCAGAAAAACACACCAGTTCTCTCAGGAAATCCAAGCCATTCTCATCAAATTTACCAATGCATAATTCAACTGGGCAACTGTTTTTCAATGAAGGGGCATGAGAGTGTAATAAAACAGAGCACTCCAGAGGGGTATGTTTTTACTTAAAGCAAATTATTTATCTTGTTTATAGGCATGCAGTACTTGTGCTGAGTACACCTCCAAAGACAGAAGACAAATAATAAAATGCTCCAGGAAGCCACTTAAAAAAAGAAGTGACGATTTACCCACACAGAAGTAGGTAAATCTTTTTTTAGAATATAATTAATCCCTTATTTATTATAATTTTTGCTATATTTTTAAGTGTTACCTTATTTCACTTCACCATTCATTTTTTCAGCTTGCTGAGCGCTATAAGACTATAAAAATCGGTAATATAGAATCTATCTCTTTATGGCAGAATGTTATATAAATATTTCAGTCTGTTGACTAACCTGGTCTTGTCCTCAGCTATATTTAGCTAGAATACAGAAGTAATTTATGATGGGCCCCTGAGAGGGGATGGTAAAGCAGAAGACAATGTCCTCAGACATAATTCTGTTGTATAAAACCCGTTGACATGTCTACATATTCTGCATAGAAACTCCATAACACAGATCTATTTTCAAAATGCTCATATTACAGTAAAAACTTTGACTGAACCTATGAAAGCCAAGAGGAAACTGCTGAGCAAAAACCACGCTGTTGCTGCTGGAACCAGACTGAAGAGTGTCTCAAAAAGGACCTGCCACAACCCAGCACCACAGGAGCACATCCTGAGTCACCTTTGAGAGCTCCCCAGGCGGCACTGGAACGTGTGCCAGCATGTACACACACTCTCCAACCACTGCACTGCTGCCTCTCTCAGCTGCCTTTTCCAAATCAATTCCTGGGTTACACAGCAATGGAAGTCATTTGCATTCTGGTGTTTTGCAAGTGTGCATAAATATGCACTCTGCATGTTTATTGTAGCAGGGCTGATAAGGACAGGGTGCAGCTGCCCTTGGAGACACCTGCTTAGCAATGGGACGTGTCTGTGTGCAGGGAAGTGACAACCAAAACCTGCTGGAACTACTGTCCCAGGAAATACCTGTTTTAATAAGTAATTTCTTTACAGTCCAATTATTACTGACTGTAAATCACTCCTCCTCTGGACACAGTACTAAGAGTTACCAGTAGGGTTGCAACACAACTCTCAGACATTCCAAAAGCTCATGGTATTGAATTCTGCACCACAGACTTGGTTTAGTCAAGATACTAAATAATAGTTAATTAAACATCATGCCATGATGTACCCATTTAAAAATAAAACCCTATCACAATACTGTAGCAACTTTACATCTCCACTGTAGCTTTTATGGATCTCAGAGAACTTGAGCAGCTCTCTCCTGCAGCCTGTGAAGGGGAAGGGAAGTACCCAAAACCTGTGAAAGGGCTCTGTAAGCTCAAGAGCAAAGTTCCAATATTTTTACTTTACCTTTCACCGAGGTAATCTCCAATTACCGTTTTATTTAATCCTTCTCCTTTATAAAGGAACTGTGCAATGTCTTCTGCAGTGTTGTGCAGGAGGTCATTTTCTATCAGAAACTGTATTCCCTAGGGAGAGCAATTCCAGAGGAAAAGAAATGTTATGTCTTCTTCCACAAGCATTTAAGTAAATATCACTCATAACATTTGGTATTAATATACTGACACAGACATACACATAGCACATTAAGAGTTACATTACCTACAGATTTTTATTTCTTTTAATAAAATGGTAAACAAATGTTTTTCAGTTAGATGAGCAATATTTAGTACTTGTTTTAAGATGAAAACGAAAATGCATTTTTAAGGCTAGAAGTACTAGGTGGCAGTTTGAATCACTCAACCCTCAATATTTGATTTGAAAGATCAAATATTAATTGAATAATGATTGCACATTGCTCTTTGGAGCTAATGTGTGAGCTGGCCTGTTCCCAACATTGCATCAATGTCTGCAGAGCCGTAATCTGCAAAATCATATAATGAAGAGGTACATAGAAACTACTTAATCACAAAATCAAGCATCTGGTATAATCTACAAACTGCAACCCAATACATCAAGCCACTACTTGCAGTAGGAAGTCACAGCTGAAGGTACTGAAACCGGTTTAAAAGAGTTTATGCTGACATTGGGATTATCAGTGAATTCTGGTTGTGCTGGAACTAAACTATTCACAAAGGACTGCAGCTACACTACTGACAAAGGGCTGCTCAGTCAGCTGCTGCCAAGGGCAGGTGGAGAGTCTTACCCTGTCCCTCAGAGGGTACTTGCTCAAGCCCCAGGACTCCTACTCCTCCATAAATTACTGCCCTACAACTGGCACACGCTAGGGAAGCCCAGAGACTGCTCTGGAAAGCAGCAAAGAAAGGAGACTGTGAGTTACACCGAGATCATGGCAAGGATGGGAGGGGTGGTGTTCTGACCCTGATGGAGAGAACCATCCTCTGTACAGCCCACAGACCCCAGCACAGATGTTGCTACTCCTGCTGATTTCTTCCAACTCTTAACAACATGCTGGTGTAAAGTAGAAATGGAAATTTTAAGTAGCCTTAATGTCTTGGATTCCAAATATGTACAAAAGAGGTTAAAAAATTATTACTAATATCCTCTACTAGACTATTTCAGAATTTCAAGAATACTTGTTTTTCAATTTCTGCAACTGGAGTATTATTTATTTCATTACAACTGAAAAAACCCCGTTTTTTAAAATATAGCATAGATGGCCCTCTAGTAACATTCAAAAGCATTATTATCCTTCTGTTTAATTAATTCAAGTTTTTAATAATGAAATTGTTACCTGCTTGACAAAAAAGGTCAGTTTTCTCACCTAATTTAACAGGGAAAGTAAACTGTGATGTCATAAAGCTTGAAGCTTTTTTTAGAAAGTCTGGAATGTAATTTTCTCAGAACAATTTCATCATCATCTGAAAAATTTCCATGCTAGGCTGGTACTCTGACAACTTAATATTTTGATAAGTCATTTCAAAACAGACATGATTTCTTTGCAAAGAATATATCCATTATATCTTGAACCAGAAATTGCTGAGCTTTCCTCAAAACTGATCCCTTCAAAGCTTATTTGTACAATATTTGACTAGGCAACATAGTGCTTCTTCCCGTCCCAAGTTATACAAAAAGCTTTCATCTCTGAAAATCAAAAGATATCAGAAATAACAGATTCCCTTGGTTCAACACCTGGACCGTATTATTCATGCTTGGTATCAACAGACTGATCTGAATAGGTTTTTTGAAATTATACAAGTTACTGATAATGGACATGACTTGAAATATTGAAAACAAATTTCTGTGCACAGAAGCAGACACTCTCCCATATTTCAAAAATCAATTTAATTTTCCTTTTCCTGGATTTTTTAAGAATTATTCCTAAGATGTTAAAGAACCAGAAGTCAGACAGGAAAAGTAATTTGTCTGGGACAACAACTTCAGCGTCTGGAATAAATGGCAAAATAGGCCAAGCAAACCCCCGGCACCTCCTACACCAGCTTTTGTCTTGATGCAAATTTTCTTTCTGTAGACTGACAGGAGACAGATGACAGCTGTACTAGTTTAACTTACCCACACAAAACTCATTGCTACAGACATTTTCAATATTCACTACGAATATTGCATGGATTTTTTTTTTTACATCACTGCAATGAAATCTGCTTTGAATTTCATCGCTTTTACAGTAACTCAATTATAAATGTTGCAGTTATTTAAACCCTGCCTTTGCCACAGAGAATTCATTTCCTGGGCCCAACACAGGCAGTACCAAGTTGAGCACAGTGAATTTCCAGCACAACTTGGTCTCTGCACAGGGGATTCCTGAAGAGTTTTACACAAACTTCACTATTACAGCCCTTCCCATAGGAGCTCACCAAACCCAAACTCCCAGGCAGAACATCCTGGAAGTACATAACACACACCTATTTTCAGAGGGGGCAAGGAAGAATTGTTTCACACACACACATGAATGTGTAATGATCTTCCAATAACAGTGATAAAAGAAAATTACCTCACTGTGCTCCTGCTAATATGAAAACATGAGTCCTCTGTTACCTGGTTTTAAAGGAGGAAACTTGGTGGGTTCAATCCAAGTATTATTACCCCAGTTCTTTGGCATTCCTAAATCCAGAGAGCATCTTCCCTCCTGTTTCTGAATGAAAAGCATCCTTTCCCAATGAAGCCAGGTAGCTTTCCCCAGCACCAGAGGATGCATACATACTTCAGCTGTCTGTAACTTAATGTGACAGCTGCAAGCAACACCACCACCCAGCTTTAGAGCAGACAGCTACTGCAGCCACCACTGATCACAGGCATTTATTAAGAAATTACTACTCTGAGTCTGTTCACCACATTTAAATGATGTTACAGTAGCAATGTGGCCATAGCTTCTATTTATAGCAATAATTTCATCCAGCCAGAACCGTAACAAAAAATAGTTAATGCTGGAATGAAAGGATCTGACATCATCCTGTGACCTTGCCACAAACTTCTAGGACTTGAAAGAGCTGGAGAACCACAGGAAACTACCAGGATATTTGGGGGTATTCTGCCCTCAACAGAACAGACGTTAAGCAGTCACCAAAGTGGAACATAAAACTAAAAGACATGGCCAGCATTTTAGAAAGGGTTCTTGTACTTGGGAATTTCTGGCAAACTGAAAAGAGTCTGAAGAACAGAAACTATACTGTACTTGGAACATTTCAGAAAAGCCAACAAAATGTAACTGAATTCAATACAATTGGAAAGAAAACATGTCAAGACCACAGAAAAACAAATGCTAAATGATTTCCAAGAAGACCTTAAAGAATACTCTTCACAAATTCAAAACAGAATCTCAATTGCAAACAATAGAGGACAATAAAACAAAGCAAGGAAGATGAAATATGAAAATCAAAGGCTAAAGGTCAAATATGTCAAAGAAACTCTTCTAAATATTGCAAGGGAAGTCTGTAAGATAATGTGCAGGTCCCCAGATTTTCCAGAAAATTAACAACTATTTAAGAAACAGAGAGGCACTCCAGTAAGGACTGCATTACTGCTTGGCTACATGCACAGCAGATTCCTTGAAGCTGGTAACCTAACTTGTACAAGTCAGATAGGTACACATCTATGTGTGTATATATATATATATATGTACAAAAATACAGAGGTTCACACATGCTTTTTCAGAAACAGGCTTTAGATATCCAAATAGAAAAGTCTGTATGAGAACAAATTAAAAAATATGGCAAAGATATTTTGAAGAATAAAAATAGGAGAGCATTAAAGAAAAAGAAGTATGGCCTCACTAACAAGCACAAATGAAAAAATATTTTTAATTATATTTGACATATCAACACAGAACACCTCTATCAGGTACAAAGTAAGCCAGGTCAATCAATACCTGGCGTATTTGGTTGTTGATAAGTAACCTCCATTATCAAGGGTTTGTTTAAGTGAAAGAAGCACACAGCTGGCACCTGACCTGATGGCTGCTTCCAGTTTAACCCTCTGCTCAGTGTTACAGGACATGCAAGTAAGGCTATGAACTTACATTATCAGAAATATTTCTTTAAAAAGCCATAGAAGTATTCGAGTATTCGTCATAGATCATACTACAAGCAGAAACTTGATTTCTGACAGTTGAAAAAAAAATTCTTTACCTTCTTAGGGTCCATGTTGAATTTCTTCCTTCCCATGGCTATTTGCTTATTTCTTTGTGTAGTTTTGCTACATATGGAGACAATGAAGAAACAAGCACTTACCAGTCACTCTTTTACAAAAAGACTTCTAGATGAGCTTATAATTTGTTTTGGCTACTTTGTATTTCCTACTACAAAATTAAGACATTCACTTTTTATAATAGAGAAAATTATGAGACTATTTTCAACTCCTTTAAGGAACTGCAGCTTCAGAGATCCATATCCTTATCAACTGGACAGTAAAATATTACACTTTATCCAACATATTCTCTGTCCAAACAAATGACACACCTGCATGGGATAGAGTCAGGCTTTATAACAGACTAAATAAAGGTAATCCATCATTTGTTTAGCATGGGAAAGGTATTTTTGCTTGCTGTTCCTGGAAGACCTGTTACAAGGTCTTACTGAATCATGTCCTTATGTTGGCATTACTTACCTTTCTTCTACACTAGTCAGATTATCAATTTCAGTCATAACCTCAGCAATTTCAAATTTTAACCTCTGTAAAAGAAGGAAGGACAATATATTAACCTATATCAGAACATCTTTTGCAATCATCTATTATATAATAATATGATCAATTAGGTTTTATTTTCTAATATTTGTTATTTACCTAAAGAAAAGTGAACAACTTAGGGATTCCTTAGGTATTCAAAGATTTTATCACAACTGAATGACTTAAACAGGTGAACCTGCACTTTCAATGTGTGCTTGTCCCAGAGCACCAAGACCAAGCTGCCATTATCAATTAATAAGATTTCTTTATCCACATTTCTCACTCACTCCTATCTTGCATGCAAATCTGCTGTTTAAGGAGTTTTTGATTACACAAATAAAATGTGGACATCTGCACACATTGCATTATATAAATTCAGAAACTAATCTTTTTTAAAAGCACACATCTGATGCATAAATCCTGTTCACTATTAGAAGTATTTTGTTTAAGTCATTTATATGCTTTTAAAACCATTACTTGAAATTCGTATTTAGGTCTGCAGCTTAGATCTGTTAACTTAATCTACTGAAGGAGGCTTCTAAGGATCTTTACAGTAAATCAATTACCTCAATATCATCAATCAGTTCTTTTTTCCTGCGACGAATATTTAAAAGCTCTTCTCTTTCTTCCATGGAGAGGTCATCAGGCACTGGAATGGAGCAAAATGTACAATTTTTTAGCATCTGCATTTTAGCATTTCATATCTCATCATCACACATAAAACTTAATAAACTCATTAGGAAAACTAAGCCTATATTAAAGATCACGACATTTCTTTTACAACATTTTCAGGAAAAAAAACCAAAACAAATCAAAACAACATAAATGAAATATAAATCTAATATATTTGTAATCTGCTTTATAAAAATCCTAAGTAAGGTAATTGAATAAATGACTATGGACTGAATCTATCTTTCAAAAGAAAAACAGACAATTAAAGGAATCTTGTTATCATATGATGTGGCAAGACATGGTTCTACAGCTTAATTGCCAAATACAAGTTAGATATAATTCTATTACATCAGTAACATACCAAAATTCTTCACGTAAATTAATTATGATTCAGAAGATATGACTATTTCCAGGGAAAAAAAGCCAAAGAATAGCCAATGCTATACACAAGAAGTGTACCCTGGTGCTGAATTCAGACATGCCCCAATGCCAGCAGTGCCCTTCATTTGGCTGCTTTGGAGAGACAGATGCAGGCAGGTACAACCCAACACACAGCCCAACACCAAATACCTCCCAGCAGTAGGACACACAAATACAGCAGCACAATCAGTTATCTAACCCAAAATGAGCTTTGCATAACATCTTTTAGGTGAGTCTGTAGTATTCAAGCCAATTTTAGGTCTCTCCTTGGCCATGCTAAATGAAATGTATGACCCTGCTGATAAAAATCAGTTGCTACTGAGGATGCAAATTGTGTCTGTCACTCATCCTACCCTCACCCTGTGTCTCTGTCTCAAAAACAGCAAAGACCAAAAATCATTAGCATAAAAACATTGCTTTTCTTGAACAATCAGATATTCCCCAGCAAGAAACTTCTTTGGACAGAGATTACTTCTGCTCATTTGTACAGCACTAGACACCAGCTACAAATATTCACCTCCTGTGCAATGATCCTGTAATAACAGTCCTAATGTTACCCACTTTCTTGGAAATAGCTCCTTAATTATAGAACAGCTTTTCCTTCCAGCTCAGTAAAATGGAACAACAAAAGTAATTAATAAGGTATGTAAGAGCAACACACAGCAAATGCAGCCATTTGGGATGGTCAAGGCCACTGTTTTATGTCCTATACACACGTAACAGACTGTAGCAAGAGGATTACAAAGAAAAGTTCAGCCTGAGAGAAGAGTTTTAAACCCACATTTGGAACAGAGCTTCTGTTTGAATCCTAGTAATGAAATATATTGATTATTTCAACATCCACCGGTAAAGCTCCTTTCCTTTTAGGATCTGAATCATAACAAACTCCAAATGGCGACAGACCTTGTTAGACAAGAAGTAATTATGGCAAATGATTTCATTTAACTACTCCAGATACAAACATGATTAAATTACTTTCAGTTTAGGAAATGACAGTCTTCTGTTGAACAAATACCAGACTTCAATATGTTTACCTGCTTATTCTCCTCATCAGAAAGCCACCCACTCCTAAAAACCTCTTGCATCTGAATAGTGGTAGGGTTCTTTTTGCATCAAACCTTATAAATACATGTGCCTACATCACATATTTGTCTTAAATGTTTACCCCAGGATCCTAAACCACACAGAATTAATGACTATACACACTACGTACATAAATACACCACAAATATTCCAACTAGTTAACTGACAAAAAAAATTAGTATTGCTACCCAATGTTGATTATAAAAAAGGCAAACCATATATAATCACTCTCTTAGTTAGGAAGCACACTCTGACATTCTCAAAGCATTTCTGCAGTATTGTAGATGAAATTACACTGCAGCTTTACAGTAGCAGTATTAGTAAGAGATGCTAAATTTCCAATTCTTTGCGACAGCAAGACATTTTGGTAACTCTCACTTAGCTGGCAACTGGAAATACTAATCAAACTTCAAACAGAAAATAATTTTGAAGTGATAAATATTTAGAATTCATAGATGGTGTTGCTTTTTCTTCAAGCTGAGTTACAAAACCTCTGGATTAGCCACTACCACAAGCCCTTCCCAAATCTGCACAGCAGTGAGTGGTACTGCAGCTTCTTCTCCCTTACTCTACCATGCAGTGAAGGCTCCTTGGGATAGGTTTGGAATATCTGGAACAACTGAAATTGCTTTTTTGGAATCAACATGAATTGTAACAGTTTTCTATGCTCAAGCAACCCACAAAAACAGAGAAATCAAACACCTCAGTGTTTTCCTACAGCACCCAAATACTGTCTGCTGTATTTTCCTTTCCTCTGATCACAGCCACAGTAGAGACAAGCCTCACAGTATAATTAATGATGCTGTTAGACAGAAAGGAAAAAAGCTAAACGGAGTCAGACTACGTTCTGCATTAGGGAATAACATCAAGTATTTATCTGCCACATACAAGACAAGCAGTCTGCTGGAGAAGAAGATTCTGCACTTGGAGAGCACTTATATAAAACCGGGCATTAATGCAACATCTTTAAATAATGGTATTTAAATATCAGAGCCAAAATATTATGGTATCTTTTGACAAGAGTATAAGAGTCAGGATGTAACTGAGTGGGAGTTACAGTACTGCTCAACTTCTAGAAACTCTGGGTAGAGACAATATTTTTCTTCCCCTCACACTACCAGCACAGAGAAGGGATGCTTGACTCGCCAGGATCACTCCCAATCACACTGTCCTGTAGTCACATGAAGTGGCCTCTGTGTGATACTGAAGATGTTTGCCTCATGATCATCCTTCTCCTGGTTGTCTATCACTGCCTCCCTTCTCCAGTGCTGCTTTTTATGCTGTAGAAAATGTATCAGTGGGAAACAATGCACCAAAAAAAAGTGTGATACTGAAGATGTTTGCCTCATGATCATCCTTCTCCTGGTTGTCTATCGCTGCCTCCCTTCTCCAGTGCTGTAGAAAATGTATCAGTGGGAAACAGTGCACCAAAAAAACCATTTCTGAAGAGATTTCATGTGGCATTACAGCCTGGAAGGTGTCTGCTCCAGGAGGCACTGGGACTTCATGGCTACTGCACCTGCTGGTTCAACTCTGTGTCTTAAAGGCTAACAGTATTTCTGTATTTCAATTAAAGCTTTTGAAATATTAACATAGGAGTGTAACACACAGTGGTGGATTAAAACGTCTTCACAGTCCCAAGTAAACACTGCAGGTACATGGTAAGGGATTATCTGCTCTGGCAAGACCCCTCCCAAGGCCACCCTTCTGCCTCCAGCAAACACTTATTTTTCAACCCTGTGTTCACATAATCCTCCACACAAAATAACTCATGGAGCAGGTATTATACATTTGTTCTGTAAAACAAACTTTCTAGCTGTCCTCTCTGAGTCACTTCTGGTTTGTTTTTTTTTCTTTCACCAATCTAAACACAAAGTAGACAGGATGGGAGGAGTTAGCTTGAACATTTAAATACTAAAAAAGAACAAAAGCATTTCAGTACAGTGAACAAGCTACAGCTGCAGCATTCTTTCATGCTATCTTCTAATCTTTAAATAAAGACAATGTTCTAATGTAAGTCATTTCTGTGAAATCTTTTAGCTTACAGGGAAAACATTTCCTTTCTCTAGAACTTCAGACCATCAGGTACTACTAAATAGAAAGTCAATATACTACTGATATTTTATTAATGAAGAATACAATTTTTGAAAATACAAATTATATTCTTGGCCAAACAGAAAGAAACACATAACACCATATATGTTGCAATACTACTCCTACTACAAACAGAAAAAAACCCAGAAAAATATTTAATATAGTCCAACTTGGCCCATAGAACTCAACTCCTGTAACTGAACTATACGTACTTAAATGAACATCCTGTAATGCAACACTTAATGGAAGACACTTTAAATATAGTTCTGTTTACTACACCATGTTAGGGAAAACAAACAAACTGCACCTCACCACAGAAATCAATGTATTGTGCATCAATTGTGATGTCACTTGGTTAAGTATTTCTCCACTAAGGACAGCCCAAGTATAATATCCAAAGAAGAGCATTATCCCACAACTCTTAACATGAAGCATTTTTGAGCTATCAAGTACCAAAAAACCCAAAACTTTTAGAGATTGAGAAAGAACTGCAACAGATCAGCTTGCAAAGAAAGTTCCCACTTTCCAGGTTAGTGAAAACCAGGAGCAAATCCCATAATAGGAAAAAGAAATCCAATACTTTCCAAGCCCATAGTCATGATACCGTCTTCTCTCTCAGTAGTAAAATTTAAATCTTTTCCAGCTCTCTAGCAATAAGAAGCAAAACTCCTGTGTTTAAATTCACTCATTAGCCTTTTAATTGACAACCACCAAAGTCTAAAGCAATCTCACTTGACTCCTTCAATTGACTTCAGTCTCTCAAGAGGACACAGATATGCACAACCAGCAGAAAGCAAACATCTAACAATACCCAACACAGACAAAACACTAATCCTGTAACCCCACTTACAAAGCAATACAACACCCTGACTCTCATTGCTTAGCTAACTTCTTGGTTTCATAAAGATAAACATTTTCCTTCTTCTGTGTCAGTCACAAATTAGTGTTCTTCAATATTTGCATTCCAAGCAAAAAACAATTAGATGGAATTTCATTTTGCTGCAGTTGAAACATCTTGCAAGTGTAAAGATATTTACACAATGCAAGGCTTTAAACTAAACAAACCTTTCCTTACCCATACACAAAATGAGCAGACATGTTTCTTCTGGCCTTTAAAATAATATACATTCATCTCTGAGAACAAATCTGATTGTCTCAGAACATTTGC
Source organism: Passer montanus (assembly GCF_014805655.1). NCBI lineage: Eukaryota > Metazoa > Chordata > Aves > Passeriformes > Passeridae > Passer > Passer montanus. The sequence goes on from NW_024373256.1 coordinate 7,031,247, forward strand.
CTCAACGGATATTCTCAGGCTATTCTCTCTTCCTTTCCCCCTACATATTCCCTTTTTTAAAACTCGATTACTGGAACATTTTCCAGCTTTCAGACAAGATGTATAAACAATGCTCCAACCACTTCTGGCTATTAAAAATTCCATAGAAGTTTTTGTAGGAGGACATCCTTCTGAATAGATTCACTTCACAGTGCAGAAACAAACTGGATCTACATTAAATTCCATCAGTAAAACCAGCTGGATTTGGCTGCTCCCTTAACTACCTTACTATGTGAATCTGCTGTTTAGTCACTGCTGAGCATGTTCCAGCATAGGAGCAATGACACTTCCATTAAGGGGGGAAATAATCCTGTACACAATATCCTTTCACACACAAAAAAATCACCAGTTGGTGGTATGAGGAATCTAGGACAGAATCCATGGCTGGCAGAGTTATTTTGAGTTTTCAATCACAAGGGAGTCTGTGGCCAGAAATCACATTAGTGGCCAAACCCAGAAGAGAACCTCCAACGCACATCCATCATTCTCATTGTTTAGCTGCTGGAAATCACACCATTACAAGATGTTCCTGAAGACATTTTTTCCTTTAGGATAAAGGCATACTTAGAATGGAAAGTTACAGCAAAGATATTATCATTTTGTGCTTCTAATAATAGGAGGGGGGAACCCTAAAAACATTAATATTATTACCACAAAAATACATTTTCAGGAATCTAGAGGAAATAGTTTCCCTCTGACCTGCTACACCTTTGGGATCTTTTCCTTTTACTTCTGCTGCAAAGGAGGTTTATTGTATCAGTGATATATATTTGTGCAGTGTTTTTGTTTTTTTTAAACAGACAAAAGCATAAAAATTGGAAATATGAAATACACTTTTTGTTCTATATAGAAAAGGTCCAGCAGGGTGACGGTACCATCAAGCGTGAAATCGTCTCTTGTAAAAAACAAACAGTATTTCTTACAGTCCATAAGAATTACTTCAAATAAGGCAAGACTGTTTTTGTTCTGGCCAGAAATAGCCCTACATAATTTGTTAATGTGTTAGTCTCGCTAGTCAAGCAGAAAGTAGGCAGCTGCAAAATTGTGCAAAATCTGGGTCCAGATAACACTGATATGGATGGAAGGAAAATTTTACCTGCCTCCCAAAAACCATCTCACTTAGATATCTCAACTGCCATGCCCTGCCATGGTACCTGCAGATGTTTCTGTCCATGGAGCACAAAAGGCAGAGGAGTGAGCAGCAAGAGCAGATGTGCTTTACAAACTGAACACGAGCTCCAGCAGCTGTGCAGGGGACGGGGACTGGAAAGGCTTCGCAGAGCTCTCGCATGAGCTGCTAATCCTGCCCGGGAGCGAGGAGCTGCCCTTCTTAACGGCACCAAAGCACAAAGAGGTGCTTCCAGCAACTCCCCATCTTCACCTTCCTACAGGGATATACCCACACACAGACACACTCCACAGAAACTGCAGAGGCACCTCCCTTGCTTTTTAGCTCCTAATTAGGCCTGTGACACAGATACTGGCCATTAGAAAGCATGTTGTGTTTAAGTTAATGAGATTTTTTTTTTTCTGTCCGTGCTCTGTATTTTCAGGAGCAGGCAGTACTGAAGGTCATGATTGTATTATACTGACCTCCTTTAATAGTGTGTCTTATTTCAATGGTTTTATGTATTTCCATTAGGAAACCAAGTGTTTTGCAGCAACTAAATGAAAGAACCACTTTCAATCACATAAAGGAGCATCACTTGGGGAGAAAAAAGAAAAAACACAGAGGGACAAGGGCTGAGCAAGATTTCACAGGTAATGAGCTGGCTGCTCTATGCTCCTGCACTGCTTTGCCATTCGATGCCTGGACCCTGTTTTTTCTGAGTTGTTTCTTTCCCCAGTTTAGCAGGACAAATGGTTTCATCAAGGGACCACAGAATTGCCCAAGACAACAAAACAGGCAGAAACTCCTGGCAGCACAAAGGTACAGGGGACAGCAACCCCCTTGAGGTCCGCCAGCCCTAAATCCAGCCTAGCTCAGCCCCAAAACCCCACCCTTACAGGCTGTATTCTCTAAATACTAAAAGTAGTTCAACCTGATATTAATAATAGATAAGCATGGATTTCCTTTCAGAAGCATTTTTCTTTTGAAGTCACTCTACTCTTGCTTCAAGATCAGATGCTTCTAGGCCAACTTTTCTTTCTGAAATATGTAAATACAAATTACTGAATATGAAAAGAAAGCTGAGTTTAACTTAACATTTTAAGTCTCTTACCCAAATACATTAATACTTGCATTAATAATATAAAGTGTTAAAATATGCATATCCATGCATATTTAAGAAGCGCAGAAAAATTTTATGCCAGCTAATGTGGAAATTAAAAAAGGAGATGTTGGCCACACTGTAGTGGTGTGTGTTTCAGAGAGGGCTATGAACAGATTAGCACAGATACAGGAAATACTATCCAACATAACAAGTGCCTTCACCAGCATCAGTTACCAATTACTATTCAGGAATTCTGGTGAATCACCATTCTGATTTCAGTGTTACAGCTACACACTGTCACATTATCACATCTTAACATCACAGTCCCCTTCCAACATGGAAAACAGTACCACTGAAGTAATGTGAGACAAATGTAATCCTGTGCTGTGCCAAGCACTGTAAGTAAAAATGCACAGTCCAGTATTGTCCTGCTGGCTTAGGGACAGTGAACCATCTATACTGCCTTGAAATTCTCTTAGTCTGCTTTCAGCTTTTTAACAAAATGATTGCATCTGATTTGTTTTCTCCACAGCAAATAATGAGGAAGGGTGATCAGAATCACCTTTGTGTAGTAATACTACAATTATAAAATACAGATTTCACTCCTTCAAAATGAAGTGGCCTCAACCTTTTTATTTACACTGCATCAAACCAACAAAATACTGTCAAACAGAAACAATTTTTTTCCCCCTCCTCATTATGTATGCTGCAAGGCAGAATCTCACAGATAAATAATTTCAGGAAAGCTCAGTAATAATTTTCTCTCTGTGGAGCATTTGTATGTGCAAAACTGGAGAAACAAATGGGGAACTTAGGTCGTGCTATAGCTGAAATCAAACACCTTTTCTCTGATGTCTGCATTTGAAAGCCTTTGCTTATAGTACATTATATTTATAGTATGCATTAACACAAATTTAGTCTTTACAGAGTGGAAGTCTGCAAATTCTGAGTTTCTTTAGTACACTTTCATGGCAAGATCCAGGTCACAAAAAATTTTAGCACCCCCTGAGGAAGAGAATGATCCAGCAATAACACATGGGGAGATCATGGATAACAGCTGATAGCACATTATGTATCCACTGGCAATGCAGAACAACAGCCACTTTTCAAGTGGGAGTCTTGGGAAGGAAATCAGGGCTCCCCCTCAACACTATAGAGGAGGTGAAAGGAACAGATCACCATGCCAACTATGCACAGCATAGCTAAGTGTCACATTAGAGATACCATGTCTTTAGCTGAAACCCTTCATTCACTAGAGCAAAGAAAGGGCAGCAAAAGAGCAGTGGATCTTGCTTGCCTGCAGCAAAAAGAGAATTCTGAAATTAAAATGTGTAGATGCAATAGCTTTCCACAACTAAGACCTTTTAAGCTACACAACAGAAGCGGGATGTGCCTTTTCACTTGGGGACTTTATGGTTTTGCCCATCACAACTGTAGTGTATTACTAGACAGAATTACACAAAGAACTGGATGGAAAGGGACTGGATGGTCCTATAACTAACTTCTATGACAGCACAGCTCACTTCTGATTGAGCCAAGCATACACACAACACTGGCAGGAATTTAAAAATACTTTTATTTTTAAGCAAGTCTTTGGATGACCAGCACAGGAGAGTGTCCTGCTCAGACTACGGATGGAAAATGGGTGGAACAAGTGGGAGCCCATACAGATTGGGAAGTTGGACAGCCTGAAGTACTGCAGCTACTGCTCAGGATTTGGTTCTGTGGTCACTTCAGCATGTTTGGGATGACACCCAGCAGCTCTGCAGAGAGTGAGGCAAAGCTTAAACTACTGACAGGAAAACAGCAAATACTCCTCTGTCAACTTCTTTTCCTTGTCAGTCAGGAGAGGACTCTTTCCCCCAGCCATCCCAAGGAGTATGTGTGGATGAAAAGGAAAGTGAACAACTGGACTAACCAGACATGTCCTGCTGCCAACCAATCTAGACTTCTTTCAGCTCCAGGACACAAGCAACTCAGAACAATAATGGGGTAACTCCCCCTGAAAGCAGAGGTCATTTCATCACATTCTGCATCAGGAAGAGGCAAACAAAACCACTGATTCCTTCGGCCTTTGAAATGGTATGAGAAAGAAAAAAGAATAAGACTGTAGCAACGTGTTTCAGCTTTACCCTTACAGAAGGACTGTGTTTCCCCAGTCACCCTGAGTTACTGGGAAGAGGAAGTGGTTGGCTGGCAGGTACGTACATTTTTTCCTAGGACAGATCTTGGAAAATAGACTTGAAAAGCAAACACACCAGAGTAGTGGCAGACATTCCTGTCAGATCCATTTCGAGGAGCAGCACGGAAAATTGACAGGAATGTCGCTGAGCAGCTGCAGGGGGGTCCTGGAGCCCAGACCCTGTGGTCAGCCGCCAGCAATACCCCAAATCCTGCTCAATGTTCAGGCACAGCTCATCAGACCTACCGTGTTCCCAGCAAAACAGCTGGGCTCAGACAGGCTCTCTGTCACAAATTTCCAGTAACATCTACTCTTGGCAGTAAGGGATCTGCTCACAGCACTGCACTCATTAGTGAGGAGCATTAGCCGTTACTTAGGATTGCCGGCTGTTTCTAAAGCACACAATCCAATTTTCAGAAAAAGCAAGGCAAAGTTGATTTTTCCCCTTCCCCCATTCCTGCCTGACACAGTTCTGGAGTTAGATTTCAGAACAGTATTTATTGCAGAAGCTTTCTATTTACTCATTTTCCAAGATCAGTTGCACACTGAAGGAGGTGGAGCAACTGCTGGATTTGAAAGCAATCTTCCTTCCCTGAGGAATGTCCCCAAAGGCAGCACACAGGACTGCCCATCTATCAAGTAACTGCTTGAGCAGCACTCATATTCACCCAAAACAAGACAGATTCCAGGATGCACAACTCTGTGCACAATGTGATGTCAGATGTTGTGTAAGCCTTTGAAATTCCTGCAGTCTCCTCCAAAAAAAGTACCCGTGGTACCTGCTATGGAAACCACTGAGCTGCAGTACTTGGAGAGAAATGCACTACAGCTAATACAGTACCTTGCTGCTTGGCTATCTTAGGCTTGAAATGCCCCAGTTTCTTACTAATACATCAACAGGCCCATTGGTCACATTGCCTGAAGTCTGAGAGGGCACAGAGAGTCAGGAATTTGTTGGTGAAGGAATAGCAAAGCTTCATTTAAGATTGTGAAACATTTTCAGATTCCTCAGAAAAGAGTACACACAGCTTTTGTGAATTGTTGGTTGCCATCACACCATGAAACAATTAGCTTGACAGGTCACTAATTCAGATATAAAAGAGCTTTTTATCTGGCCCACTGATAACAAGTCTGTTGGATGGATCTACTTACGGTAAGGTCAAACCCCTGGTCTCTCATTCTTTGCTTGGCAAAAGCCCATCAGCACTCACACCAAATCTGCCTCACCATGCTTCCAAAATAGAGCACATTCAACATCTGTGAAATTCTTCTAAGTACAGACATAAGTTATATGTTACAAAAAGAAAGGTTTTTTCATACTCCAGGCAGACCTCCTGGCATTCTGATCAAAAACTCATTTGAATAAATACATACTTCCTATTTAAACTTTCCCCAACTGTTTCAGCTAAATCTGCTGAAATATTACATTGCCCTTTCTAAGCTGTTTTCTCTGCCCCTTACTGGCAAAATCACTGCATTCCTTCCAGAGATCAGTGAAAAATAATCTGAACACATAATCTTTTGTACTTTATTTTCAAGTAACTTAGTCATTTTTCTCAGGCTAAGTACCTAACAAGAAAAACAATCATATCCATACAACTCCAAAGATCTAAGCAATTTAGTTTTATTACTCTCAGTGTCTCTGAGACTCAGCATTTTCCCTGAACATGTAAGCAACTAACTGGGATTCAACCTTCAATCTCGTTTGTAAGTCCACCAGCTCTCACTGCTCCTATTAATAAACATTTTTTCTAAGATTTCCATTTCATCCTGTCATGCTCAAATACTAAAGATTTTTGTTGACTAGGAAACAATTAAGTAGGACTACTGTTTTGGTTCTGCGACCACTCAACATGGCACAAAAGGTAAAAATAAAAGATATCACTTCCTAAATGGGTAAAACCTAGAGCAAATCCTGATTTTTCACCTGCACATAGCAGTTCCATTGACAGGGTGGTCAGATGTAGCCTCTGCTAAACACCTTTCCAAAGAGGTAAAGCCTTCAGAGCAGTGCTCTACCTGGCTCAAACTTTCATTATACAAAGACAGACTTTGTGTAAGACTGAAAAAAATCTGACTCACATTAACATAGTTGCAATTAACCTAAATTTGCCTTTGGGCAGCCAGAAATACCAAGCTATAAGTTCTGTTAAGCAGTCTGTAGCAACAGTGTCTGCAGCTCCACCAACACAGCTCACATTCTGAACAGTGGGAAAACTTACTCAGTTCAGAAATTCTTCTGTGTATGGACATGGACAATGCAGCAGCAAGTACAAACCACCTGGATCACACCATCCACAGGTAAACTCTTTATTGTTTTAATGATTTCTTGAACACTGAAAGAAGTGGTTGGTAATAAAAGAAGTGGCACTATTAAGCCTAGAATTTGTCCCCAATAATTCTGACATACATCTGCACAGGCAGCAGTCTACAGTCCACTTGAAAATCATACAAGAACTACTTGTAAAAGATTCTTCAATCATAGCACCTATTATATGTTTTTAAATGTCTTAATAAAGTGGACCTTGAAACTTTGTTGAGGCATTTGCAGCTCAACCAGAACACCCAAGTGCCATACTCAACTGACCCTGCAGATGTTTAACCAGGATTTCCAAATGTCCAAAAGCTGCTTCTGAGAAATTACACTGTGGTCCTTTAAAGAAAAAAGGTCAACAAAAATAAATTATAACAGTTTTTAATCAGGCTATTAAATTCCATTAGATTTGACTGCAAGTATTTTGTCATGAAGCCCACAACTGATAAGACAATTTTCTTTTTTCAAATTCTTCCGCGTTCTTTGTCCCTCAAAGTAATGTCTTAACATACAGTGAAGAACCTCAAAGCATAATTAATTACAAACTAACTATGAAAGACCAGCCATCCTGTGTTATCCCAGCTAAAAACTTAGGAAAATAAAACCTCACCATAAATTTTCCATTTTAAATGCCAAATTGGTCACTAATGACATCTAGAAATACTTTATACTGATTTAATGATGACGTACATGCTTTCACTAAACCCTGCAGCATGCAACTTTGCACAGCACACATAATATGCTCGTACTGAATACATGACATATTTTCCATTAGAAATAGCAGCAATGGAAAATGACAACTTATACAGACCCACAGAATATAATCACAACATTGTTCACTAATGCCTGCCACCACTGTTAACTCTAACCCAGAAAGTCTTGAGAGGAAGCTAGATATAGTACCAGAAGCTGATGAACTTCCAGCTGTAAGGGGGTAGGAGAGAAAGGAAGCAGACTGATTAGCTGAATAGATTTATTGTATGCACATATTCTATGCTAAAACCCTGTATCTACTTCAACATACATTTTTTTGAGTCATTTGACTGTTCACAATTCAAATACAGGAAAATGCTATCAGACTAACATGTGTTTGTTCAGCAGGAAACCCTTTCTTCAAAATGTAAAATGAGGTAGTGAAAAGCCAAATCTTGGCTAGAATTGTTGTACTATTATTCCTCCAATGTGAGAAGGACCTTTTGATGTGCTCCCATCACACTGGAAAATCAGATCTCCTAAGTCCATATGAGCTCCAGAGAAAAACACAATACAGTAATAGTTGCAGTGCAGTCTCTCTCCCTCTCCAAGATCCAATACATTATCATACTACTTTCTTCAGCTTAGCTGGCAGATTTTATTCTCAAGCCACAAATATTTTCTTAATTTTCCTTATAGCGTGTCATGAATACAGCCAAAACATCCTAAAGCAAATCTGTAAGCCAAGTTTCTCATTCTACTTGCTGTATTTTAATGGTCTTTGACACTGGCAGAGTCTACATAAACCCAATTCTGCAAAATGCACTGGAAGTTGACCTGCACTTCAAGAAAACAATTAACTGACGGATTCCTTTAGGCTCTTCACAATTCACATAAAGATCACAGTCTTTAAAAATTGGGAGAAAAGAACTCTGACTACCATTCTTACTAAACAAGAAGAAAATGTAGTAATGGTTACTCAATCCCTGCAAATGAAAAAAAAAAGGATAAAGCAAATTATTTGCATGGCATTCATTTAAAATATTGTATGCGAAAGAGGGACATCAAAGATGTTTTTGCATTGCAATTGGTTTGTGTTAGAAGTGTTCTGCCTTCTAAGCACAGAGTTTGTCCACATTTCACTTCCACTCTGAAGCCAGAGATCAGCTCCTACTTGCTCAGGAAGGAAAATAAGTTGTTGTTGCTGTTCTGTTCTAGCACTGAGGGGCAAAGTGCCAAGCTAACCCACAGCCAACAGACCCACCATAAATCCTCATCTTTTTTTATTTTCCCCTCAAAAAAACAATAGTATCAACAACCAATTAAGGCACATGGAAAGAAATTCAGAATCCAGGTTATGTTTGAGACAGTAATTATGTTGTAAAATTCATGTTACTGTCAGTATTGATGGATATAACTTACAGTATTTGAAGTATCTTTCAGTCAATTAGGACTTATAATTTGTATACTATTGCTATTAAACTTCTTAAATTAGACTAGTGTAATTACAAACTGATTGAGTAATGACAACCAAAATTAAAGGCCTGCAGTAACAGTAAAAGAACTCTGAAATTCAGGCAGCTATTTGATGGACTCTCTCGGCAAGTTAAGTTCAGAACGAAGATTTGGAAAGGAGTAGAGACCTAAAAGACAGAGTTGGAAGCACCAAATATATAAAAAGTAAACCAAATTCAATAGAAAAATATTAGGCTTCTCCCCTTCTTACATCCTTAGGATCCATAAAACAAAAACTAACACAGCATAAGTGAAATTAATAAAACCAAACCTGTTGATCTACTCCATGCTGTAGCATGACATACTGCCAATACCAATACTGTAAAGAGAGTAAAGAGACTAAAACCTTGTACTGTGAATGAAAAAACAGCATCTTCTTCCACTGAGTAATTTGAAAGAATAGGCACTTTCCCATTCCAACCAGTTCACTTCATTTCTGTTTAAAAAATTAACCAAAAACTCTCAAATGACTTAAAGTCTACAGCAAAATCTGAAGGCGGTTAAGTATTTCAGGATGGGATTTATGGCAGAGCTCTGAAATGGATACTCCTAGTTCCTGTTGCTTTTACTGGAATACTTTCATGGAGAGTCACTTTTTTCCCACCCTACCCTTTTCCTTTACTGAATTTCCACACAATAACTTAGATCTGACCATCACCGGACATCTGAACAACAATAAAAAAAAAGTTACAGCTGGGTCCTGTATTAGTCCCAGCTGCACAGGATCTTTGGCTGCTTTCAGAAAACAAGACAGCCAATAGGAAAACAGTAGGAGAATTTCTTTTAGCAGCTTACCTTCAAATAAACAGGGTTTTCATATGCTACTACAACAAACTATTTTACTACTCAATGCAAAAGATGTTATTCTTCCTATTTTTTCACCTCATTTCTAAAAAAAAAATTAAATTAAAAGAAATTAAAACTTCCTTCTTCAAAAACTTTTACTACAAAATGCCAGAAAATAATCATCTCCATATGCTCTTTCAAGTCTAACATACCACAGCGGATTGATCTGCCAAGTCCACCCACCCACAGGCTCTATAAACTTGAGAGTATTATTTGTATTTAATTTGGATTACCAATCTCACCCAACCTTTCCCCTTCCTAACACATGCTACTTTTCTAAGCTTACTTACTCAGGTAGAAGATAAAAAAGGAAAATAAGGTTTCAGCCGAATAAGAACAATACCATAATGCATACTCTCTTTATTTTGAGTATCAGTGAATTCACAGCGGAAAGACTTAAACCAGTCTTTTTTTTATGTTTGCTCTTATAAAATATCACCTAATCTTTTAAAACATTCATGTGATACTATGTCATTTATTGGTACAGGATCAAGACTAAACACTGCAGTCTTTCCAGCTTACATTGCACAAAATGAGAGTGAAGAAAGTTACATGTATTCTTATGAAAAAAAAATCACTGGGAGTGGGGAAGCTTCCGCTCAGATATTTAAAAAAAGAAAGTTACTATATTTAATGCACAAAAATCCACTTCCTATAGCCAAAAAATAATCAAATCCATATGCTCCATTCATGTATTCTTGCTAAAACATGTACAGCAAACTGAAATGTCAGCTGCCTAGAAAGGCCGATCACACATAATACACAGAATACAGGCTTAACACTCAGCCTGAGATTCCCACAATTCTGAGATTACAGAATTAATCAGCAACATCTACACAGAGAATAAACTACTCCCATATACCTGGAACTTTTTAATCTCTCCCTTCTGTGACTGCAAATGCTTTCCTAGACACAAGAGCCAATTCCCTAAACTTTGACTAGCCTTGGCTACCAGGATCAACTTCCACTTACGAAATGGTTAATCTGCAAACTGCAAATCAGGGATGATAGCAGCACAACTGATAAGAGATGGTGGGAACACGAGCACAGATATTCTCCCTGTCCCCAAATGAATGTTGGATGCTGCTTTAAAATGCTGCTACTACATGATACGATAATTTTAATGACTAAAAAGGTATAGTAGGTCAAAAGAGAATAGCAGAAGAGGAAGTAAAATAAAAAGCCTATAAAGTTACACAGTTGCTTTTGAGTCTATTAACATATACTTCCATAATAAGGACTACTCATTTATGCATTTACATGACAGATACCAAATGCAAAGTGAGTTTTCCACAATTAGTATATACCAGGTTTGAAAAATATTACAGCAAGGATTATTTCAGCCTGGTAAAGGCTCTTGAAGGCAAACAAAGTGCTTGTTTTGGGTGGGTACCAAGCAGAACCCTTTCAGTTAAAAGAAAAGAAAAAACATTTTAAAAATTGATCCAAAAAAATGAAAAATGTAAAGAGAACCACAAAGCAGCAGAGAGGTGTCCATTCACCTACCCCATGCAGTGAAGTCCAGAGATCTACTCACAGATGTGCTACAATGGCTCATCAGCAGGCAGGGTTTGCACACAGCAGCTCCTGCCTGTCAGGGACAGAGGAGCACTGCACATGTACAAGAGAGGGGCCAGGCCCTTCTGGTCTCTCAAGAAGGACTGAGAATGGTCCTGTGCAGGACCCAGCCCTGTTCTGTATATATGAGGAGTTTCGTGGTCAGAGAATGTATCTAACTTCTTCCCCAGGAATGGAGTTTCTCCTTAACAGAGCCATCATCTCTTCTTACAGCCACTGTGGTTTAACCTCAGCTTCCTGGGAAAACAACTTTCCTCCACATCCCCTGGCTGGGCAGCTACAATAGTGGAACAAAAACATGCAGCAGCTTTATAAATTCAAAAATTTCATTTGCAAGTGGCCGAAATTGTACTCAGAATACGTGGCCTGGTGGGAAAATTCCTCCTCGGTGCAACAGAATGACTGGGCAGGAAGTTCATTAGGACAAACTTACTTGAGTAAGAAAGACAAAAAAGAAAAAAAATTACTTGGAATCCAACTGCTGAATATAAGAAACACTGCCTCAAGCAACCATAATTCCTTATTTTTTAGTAACTAATGCAACTACAAATACCCCTTTTGAGAATTCCCCCTCGCTTGTAAGTAAGGCAGTGGGATTTGTTTATGTCAGAATTTGACTCTACAGACAACACTGATTGTGAGCTAAACAAGGACCTTATTAAGGAACATGATATCTACAGTACATGAAAGCAAAAATGTAACAGCAAATGACTCTTGAATACTTGGAATTCAACAAGAAAACAGCATCAATGGTATTTTGCAATATGAATCAAATATTAAAACAAATAATAGAAGTTACACTAATGAGGCTGTTGTATAAAAACCTTAGAGGTGACTCATGAAGAGATTACATCTCACAGTTCTTCTTAAGAGAAAACAGTGTGAGGCAGTTCCCTTACTTGCATATGCTAATTTTTTCAGCCTTTTTTTGTGCATGCATGTGTGTGAGAACAAGAGTGAGCACAAGAGACATTGGCCACATTTGTTTTCCTACCCACCAGCTCCTTCTGCCAAAGTACACCTTGCACAGCACTCAATTTCCATCTAATTTGACTAAGCAGAAGATGTTCCTACAAGCTGTGTGAGAACTAGCAGCTGGATAGAAGAGCCACCAAAAGTAATTCCCACAGTAACTGCTAGCTTCTTCCATACCCTGAGATCAGCAGACTCACAGTTCATAATTTTCACACAGCTTTTTTGTTAAGACACTCAACATATTTAATCTAAAAAATCAAAACTGTTTTCTCCTTTTTTTATTAAGAACTTGCATAAAAAAAACTAACCAACTCCTTGAGCATGATAGCAAAAGCTAGATCTGAATTCAGATTCAATTTTCACAAATGGACCGATCTTAGATTCTTGTTGAAGAATTTTCTTATGGAATTCAGAAGAACTGTTGGTAAAATGAATAAAAACTATCCTCATTGGGACAATTTCCATTATGCTGCTAAATAACAATCAGTTTCAGTTCTTCTATACACCTGGCATACTTTAACTTTTTATAATAAACAGCTAAAAATGAGGCTAATCACTAAAAACACACTAAGAATGCCAAGCTGTTGAAAAATTAAATCAAAACACCTTCAAATCCTAGATGAGATTATGATTTAGATTTCCCAAGGTTCTAGCATGCAACATTTCCTGTTAACTCCATGTGATCCTACTGAATTTGTAAAACACATTTTTTCCCTAGGAAATACTACATAACATTAGTGTTTGCCTTTCAACAATCAGCTGGAAAACCTACCCACTTATATCGTACCTATTTAAAAGCACATATCAGAAATTCAATGAAATTCTGGAAGCAGCTATGTATCATTTATTTTCCTTAAATAAAACTTTGTATTAGCAAATAATCTGCTTAAAGAACCTCAGAAAGTAATTAAATAAATGTGACACAGATGTTCACAAGAAAAAAAAAGGGAAGAAAGACAGAAAGAACAAGAATGTTTTTACTTCATAGCAACCAAATAGGTCAAGCCATTTCCTTCTTCAGGCAAATCTCAGAGGACCACAGAACACATGGTCTTCTACCAGATTTTGTATGTCTATCCCACGAAGAGGAAACAGTGCTGTCCAAAAAAATTTGCAATACTAAGTTTTCCCATGAAGTTGTTGAAATTAAAAGAAGGAAGTCATATGCAATTAAAAACCATTTGCTAGATGTCAAAATTATACAAATGGCATAAATAAATAGACCCTTACTACCTCATTTATACACCTTTCCTGTACAATATATTGCTCTAAAAGAACACACAGTGAAGAAGTCAGAAATGCCAACAGCACATCTGTTCACACAACTTCTCTTTTGCTTCTATAAAACAAAGTAAAACACCACGTGTTCTTCACTTCCCTGGGATCCCTGCCTCACAGTTCTATACACTGACAGGTTTTCCTAACAATCCAGCTGCTAAGGATTTATTTTTATCCTCTGTGAATGAAACACATAGTCATTAGGTCCAAGCTTCTCACTAAAATTAGTGCAATTCTTTAGTACATGCTTAAGTACTTGTGAGCTGCAGGGAGACAAACTGAACAAGAAATCATTAACTATCACATTACTTTAAAAAGAAGGAAAAAAATCCATACAGATTCACTCAAATGCCACAAAATGCTAACCTGTGTACTGGCTGATCCCATGCAGAAGTCTACAGAAAATGTGATCCCATAACCAGATTAAATCTATTTGTGCATTCAAAAGGGAAAATTAACATTGCATAGGAGAACATATCTTATTCTGTAAGCATGTCAATACTCTTCCACTGTTCTTTCACTGCTATTTTTATTACAACTTCTCTACAGACTATTTTTTAAGAAGCAATAAATTACAACATCTCACTATTTACTTGTCAATAACCACTCGGGATGCCAGCATGTGTCCAAAGACATCAAATAGAGGAAGTGGGTGGAAACAACATTAAGAGCTGTTTCAGACTCATTAAGCTTAAGATGACAATTACGCAATCTTAAGATGTCAAACAAGCCAACATTTTAGCTGGGACAGATGGTACTGGATCCAGAGCACACAGAGTAAATGCTGTGAGTCATCAGTTTAAATACGATAGTTCCACTCTTATTTGCAAATTTGGTTATCCAGAAACAAGATGTAGAGAGGAAGAGAGTGTTAAAGCAAGCACAGGGTCCTGCAAATCTTCACCGTAAAAGTTGGAAGTAGAAAGGTCATCTTCCAAATGAAACAGCAAGCAAGACAGGAGGAGGAGAGAACTTCTTCAAAGTTAAAACAAAAAAAACAACCAAACCAAGATTTCAAAAAGAAAAATATAGTAAACAGTACTAGAGGCAGCTGGCAGTACAAAGAGGAGGAAAAGAATGTACTGAGTACAAGGGGTCAGGACAAGTGTGGAAAGGACCTAGGATAAACCTCGAGGAGATACTCTGAATTCAGAGAGTGACTCCAAACAGCTCGTTCAATGACTTCCAACAAGGAAAAGAGATGAGTGGTAGTTCAAATGTTGGCCTTGGAGTCAAAGATGGGCTGTGTAAAGAATCAGACTAAACCATTTTTGCATTGGGAGGGAAAAGAATGGGGCAAAAGATTGCAGCAGGTTGGAGCTACAGTTTAAGTGAAATATTCTAAAGCTTTTCAAAGCTTTATTGGACTAGGAAAAGAAAGACTTATGGGACAAAAAGATGGCAAGCAGAATCATAGAATGGTCTGGGTTGAAAGGGACCTCAAAGCTCTTTTTATTCTACTCCCCTGCCATGGGCAGGGACACCTTCCACTATCCCAGGCTGCTCCAAGCCCCATCCAACCTGGCCTTGGACACTGCCAGGAATGAGACAGCCTCAGCTTCCCTAGGAGATCTGTGCCACTGTCTCCCCACACTCACAAGGAAGAATCTCTTGTTAAAATCTAGTCTAAATCCACTTTCTTTCAGTTTAAAGCCATTACACCTTGTCCTATCACTACACACCCGTGTACAAGGAAGAAAATGGAGGAAAGGCTTTTTTTTCATTTTCCCTTGAAAAAGCATTCAAAATCCTAAAAAAAAAAAAAGAACAGGAAGCAATAAATATGATGGGATTGAAAAAAATTGATGTGAACTGCAGAATATATATCTTGAAAATCACTGTGCTGTCTCACCTCCTGCATCCCTTCAGTTGGTGAAAGCTCTTGGAACTCCAGTGATATTAAAAGATTGCAATATCCATTTGGTAACAGTGGCCCACAGGGAGCCCACTTTCATGTGGCTGTTACTGTGACTCCCAGCTGTTGTTCTGCAAAATACACTCAGTTCCTGCCTGTAAATCCTACAGCCTTCTTTCCCAGCTGCAACAGCACAGACAGATGCTGTTACAGGCACACTGCTCCCCTAAATCCACAGTGTGCTTACATTGCTGAGCATGTCACCAAATACCATTATATAACAATACATCAAGTCTGGCAACCAACCACCCCTGGAAACTCTATCAGCAAAAATTTCACATTTCCTTCCAAGTCACAGCTAAAAATATCAAACATTAGGCTAAGAAAAACTTAACAAGTTACTGCAATTAACAAACACATTTTCTGATACCACCAAAAATAACTATTATGTATAACATAAATGATAAGACTTTGTTACGACATTTTTCACTGCAGTGGTACAGATTAAATGATTTTGGGCTAAAAATTAAGATCCTACTGAGCTGACAGGTAACCTGAAGAAATATGAGATTAGTTTAGCATGAAGAAATATCTATTTAGCAAACAAGAGACTCAGCATGCAGCTCTGCTGGCTGGCAGAACAGAAAAACTAAACTACATAAATAGACTATCTCTGTATCTGCTCTTTTTCATTCCCAAGAACCAAGCTGAGTGGTCAATCCAACACTCAGGTGCATTTTTATATTCTTGGGATTTCCCTAAAGTGCTATCTAACACTACAAGCCCTCCTCCAAAGGACTTTTGGGATAAATTTTATTTAAAACTACTGGTACAAGTTATCCTCTTTGATGAGTAGGGAGTGAAACATACTTAAAGTTCTTCTGCACTAAAACACATTTGTTTATAATAAAAGAAACTCATAAAATAAGAAAACATGCAGAATTTGTCTTAAATACAAAGCAAATGTCTATAATCATGAGGAGGCCATATGGCTTCTGGTATCTTTAAGGTTTACCTTTGAAAGGTATTACAACATGGAAGGAAGAGATGAAGCTGCTCATATGAATATATATTTTTATTCTATTTTAAAACATTTTTCCTAAGAAAAACCTGGGTCATTTGTTACATTTAACAGCTTTTGCCTATAAGTAGGTAACTGTTTTGCCTTGCAGAAGAACAGAAGTCATCCAATAAGTCTGGTTTGGCAGCAAATCCACTCTCCTGAGTCCTCTGTGCGACGATCTGGTCTCTTGGTGCCTCTCCTAATGAAGGACTGTCTACATTCTGTGCTCATCACAGACCCAACGTGCTACCTGGCACCATGGCTGGCGAGCACAGCCAGCAGCTAACTGAGCTTGGCAACCCAACTGCTCTATCCCAGAAGAGCTTCGACACTCAGAAATAAAGCACAGAGTTTGGGGAACAGTAGGGAAACCTCAATGCCACAATTAGTGCTATAATTTGGTCTATTTGTCAAGTAGAAGCAGGACTTCAACCTTCTGGCATGTCTGTTTAGAGCCCTTTGTAGAAACAGTGTAAAACAAACATACAGAAGCTGGTAAGTATCCAATTGAGAGGATTCTATCCATTCTAGAGGAATGACACAAAATTGAACTGGGGGGACTGAAAAGCTGCTGGATGACTAGAGTCAAATTCAGAAAACAAACAGGAGCTCTGTCCTGTGCCTGAAGCAGTGATTGTTTATACATTTTGACCTTTCACAGAGGATCACTTGCTCCCTGTGTGACCACACCAAGAGCACAATTGAACACGAGGGTCCCGGCCACTGGCACCGCCACCTGCGAGCCCGTGAGAAAAGCCACTCAAATCACACAAGATGTGGTTTTAAACCAACTGGGGAGAGGGAGGAGGAGAAATTTCCTGCACTAAGCAAACCACAGAGATATTTTAATCAGGACACAAAAGCAAGTTGAGCCAAACACCAACTGACTCGGATCATATCGCATCAATAATCCACGCACAGAGCTCCTGCTGAAATCAATGGGAGGCTTGTGTGGAAGTGGATTGTATAACATAAATGCACGGCCCTGTTCAGGGCTCCACATACAAAAGAAAAGGAGGTACTGAGAACAATTCCCTCAATTAGCATTTCTCTTCCATCAAGTGCTCCTAAAATAATAAATGCTAACTTTACACAGCTCTGTTTTCATTCACAGTTTTTATCAGAGGTGGTAAAACAACTGACCCCATTTGACAAATAAGAGAACTGAAGCATAGGATGCAAATCAAACTGATGAGCAGCGCAGCAGGCAGAGCTGAACTGGGAATAGCAGCTTACCTTCTGAATCACACTTTAATGTCCTAGATATTTACATGCTTATCTAGCTCAAGTCTCTAATTAGGGTGACTCTGTGCAGCCCTTAAATAATTTTGCATACTTCCTAAAGTACCTGTGCAGAGTGATAAGCTTAGCTGTAAGAGTTTCCCATTCAATAATGTCAATTTTATGAGGATTTAGAATGTCCTGCAGAAGTTCAAAACACTGGGCTGCCCTGGTCAGGCTCCAAAGGGAGTCTCATTGCTCAGGTATCACAAGTCTCATTACTCAACAGCAATAAAGAGTTTTAAAACAGGCTGTCAAATCCACACGTTTCCTGTCATTAAATAAAAAAGGGGGAAAAAACCCAAACAAAATAACAACTTGCCAATTCATTAGCTAGAAGCAACCTAACTAATCCTGGTGTTCCAAACTGACAGCAATCCCTAAGAAAAAGTGATACTGGGTCTCTATTCAAGAATAAAGTGCAATACTTACAAGTCAGAGTAAAATGTCACATACACCAATTGCAAAACAAAATTCCAGTCTCACTTGTCTGTGATTGTTTTACAACAATACACTATACTGTAGTTTGTCCCAAAAAAGCAACGTGTTTATTAAAGCGATATTAGCTTCACTTGCATGCTAGAGGTACAAATCAGGCTTCACATATAGAATTAGCATCTAGCTAAATGCAGACTGTGTCATCCCCAGGTCCTGAGTATTTGTCCTCCAATGCAAATCCAACTTCGAAATGTCTAACATCTTATGGAAGATTAATTCAGCAATATGTCCACTTTCTAGTTTACATTTCGCACGTGATTGAGTACCATATTACACAGGGTTAGTGCAAATAACAAGCATGTTCATTTCCCTTAACTACAGGTGCAAGTCCATAATACTGTGAAAATAACATATTTTGAGTTAAATGAGCTTTCTGCTCTTTACAATTACAGTGTTCAACTGCTTTGAATAATAACTTTTCAGGACTGGCTCGCTTTGTCTTTTGCTTTCCTTTTTCAGATTTTTTTAAAAGAGTTAAGTCTATCACTGTCAAAAAAGCAGGAATGTCTGCTAAGAAATGGCCACATTTCCAACCCACTGCTTGAAGAATTATTTTTCTGATTCATCATAGCATTATTTTTTCAAGTTGTCAAAACAAACACCACACCCTCTTGATTTCCGAGTTCTGGATAATTATATTTAGAATTAGCAAGTAGCGCGCAACTATTAATCATACAATGCTTAGCCCTTACTTTACCTATTTAGAGATCAGCCAGTGCATTCAAAGGCAGCCTGTTTAGCATCAGGTTTAAGATATACCCTCATCGCTGCACTCTGCAGCAGCACAGCACAGACGGGCACAGACACACTGAATACAGGGCAGGCCATGCAGTCGATCCCTCTGCCCCAGGGCAGGATCAGCTCCTGCTCAGCCACCATTATCGCTGATGATACACAAGAACTGGTTATTTCAGGCAGCAGCTTTACACACGCACTCACAAAACACATTATAAATTAAAGGAGGGAAGCGTGTGGCACGTCTGCAGTGCCTTAAACTGGGGCAGCGCGCAAGCCGGTCTGCGAAAGGTAAAAAATACAAATAAAAGCTTCCCCAACATGCGAGTCCAGATTTTCTAAAAGTAGTATCTAGCAAGGTTAACGCCGCTGCCTTTGGAAACAGTTCACCTTGTTTAAACTGGCTGAACCACCCCGTGATTATCACCGAGCCTCCATTAAGATGACACACACAAACAGAGCCCTCGCAGAGCTCAATTACTCTTTTCCCCGCTCCTACACCACCAGACGCGTACTTTTTCATATGGTGCCCCTTCCCCTCCGGCAGCGGAGGAGCAGCTGCCGCAGCGAGCACGGGGCTGTCACGGCGGCGGGGCCGGGACCCGCCTGCCCTGCCCTGCCGCCCCCGGACCCGCCAGACCCTGCCCGGCCGCGGGACACAGAGCCCCCATTGTGGCCCGACCCCTGCTCGCCCGCCCGGGCACTGCTCGGCAGCGCCGACACAGCGGCTCGGCTCGGGGGCGCCGGGCGGGACGGGGCAGCACCGGCGGCAGCGGCCGCAGCGGCTCCCAGGGGCTCCTGCCGTCCTGCCGCCGGCAGCGCCGGCTGAGGGGCCGCGTTCTCCCCACACGAGCCCCGCACTCACCGCCGCCACCTCCGCCACCCTCTTCGTCCATGTTGGGACCGCGGGCAGGGCGCTCCGCGGCGGCCGCGGCTCAGGGAGGCCCGGGGCTCGTTCCACTCGCTCGGCGCCTCGCGGCCGCTCCTGCTCCTTCCCCTCCTTCTCTTTCTCCTTCTTCTCTTCTTCTTCCTCCTCCGCTGCTACTACCGCCGCCGCTCTCTGCTGCTGCGCTCCGCAGCCCCGTCCCTCCCCGCCCAGCCCAACCTCAGCCCCGGCAGCCGCCACCGCCTCGGCCCAGCCGCCCGCCCCTCTCATGTGACCCGCGGAGGGGAGGCGGCCCCGCCCGGCCCCTCCGCCGCCACCCCCGCGCCGCAGGGTCGCGACCAGCGCCGCGCTGCCCGTCCCCCTCAGCGCCCCGGCCGAGCCCTGCTGCGGAGCGGAGCCTCCCGCCTGCCCTTTGCGGTGTTCCCTGCCCGGCAGGTCCCGCACGGCGCGGCCCCGCAGCGCCCAGGCCCCTGAAGCGACTTGCCCGGGGGCTGGCGGGGGTCGCCCGGGCAGTCGGCAGCGAGAGGAGCTTGGGCCGAGTCACTTGGGCTCGTGCCGGCTGGGGTCGTGTTTTGGGGTCTGCAAGAGCCAGAAATTGTCTGCAGAGCCCCTGACTATTTTTTGGAGGTCTAAAGACTCCTTTGGGGGTTATAGAGGGAAGCGGGGGAGAGCGGGAGGAGACTGGAAGGTGAGGGCTGAGATGGCCTGAAGCACTGTAGTGAGGGAGGACGAGGTGGGTTGAATCAAGTCTCTGGAAAAGAGCCCGAGACACCTGATGTTTCTGCATGTTTTCTCTCTGCTCCTTGTTCTTGTGCCCGGTGCTGGGTGCTCCCCTTGCCACAGGGGTCATGGAGAGCCTGGTGTAGAAATGGGACTGTGCCTCATTGTGTTGCTGAGCATTGTCTGTGGGTAACAGAAAGGACTCTCCTGCTTACTGCCCTAGGAGCCAGAGCATCTGTGGCATTTCTTTAGTCTTCAGTAAAGATCTTCAGTGAGTTACCCACCATGGGAGTCGGGATATCAGCAGCCTCCAAAGTCTGTAAAGGTAAGCTGAAGTGTACTGGCGCACATCACTCTTCCTTCCTTCCTTCCTTCCTTGGCACCGCCCCTTATTATTTTTTAAAAACCATTCGTGTCAAAATTTTATTCAGAAAGGAAGCTGTGGGAGGAAAAGGTCAGCCAACAGGAAAATATCGGGTTTTTCATTTTCCTTTTGTAGGCTGGCATGGGACAGAGCACCGTCTAGGAAGCTGTGTCAGGAGCACTCACCTCTTGACACGGCTGCTAATAGGTGGTTATTAGAGCCCATTTTGCTGAGAGCTGAGGTTTGCCTCTGACAGCTGCTCTGGTGATAAAGTTTTACCTCATCTAAAAATCATAAACCTTTAAAATACTCCTCTTTGTCTTTCATATTTGAAATTAAATATTGTTACAAGCTTAGTAAGTTAGTTATAAAAGGATATGATTACATAAAACAGAAGCATCACCTTGGTAAGAGATTTATTTTGAAATTATGTCTATAAAGTGCCATTAAAGGATGGCTTAAAATAAGTCTTAGTACAGATGAACTGACAGTGGGCTCTGAATATTTTTGCACACTGAGCAAACTGTTCACTTACATTAGTGGGGAATCTGGTTCATGAGAAAAATTCTAATTTTATAATCAATCACAGATTGTTTGCTCTCATTTAATTTATGCTGTTTTACACCTTTATATAAAGTTCCTTCCTTCCTTCCTTCCTTCCTTCCTTCCTTCCAGAATTCTAGTCCAAAATAAAAAAGACTAATCACTCATTCTAATAGCAGGGGGGAGTGAAGTGTGGAGAACAGTCCTCCTCCCACCCATTCAGTGCAAAATTCCTCTTCACTGCATGAAAGCAAAACTAGTTTTAAAACTCTCCAAATTAATAGCAAAGTGAAAACATATTTTTTGATGCAAGGAAGATATGAGAAATGTCTGTCCTAGTTACAAGTGACCAGTTGCAATATTTTATAGAAACTTATTAGTGAAATCTAATTTCAAACTCATGAGGTATGGAAAATGCTCTTTATTATACCTTCATTATTAATTTGAACAGAGAAATGTTCAGTGTTTTGCTGAATACTGTTGGAACTCTGGAATATATGTCATTTAATACCTTCTCAAAAAGAATCTCTTCTTTCCAGTCCTGCTTTAGTAGAATGACTTATTAATGATACACAGTACAAAAAAGTACTGAAATTATAGTGTTCTCTCCAAGGCCGTGTGTCTTTGAAAGGATGGCAGATATTCCTTAAAACATTTTCATTCATGCTGCGTGTATCATCAATACACTTACTTTTGCATGGGCCCGATCCTACAAGTGTTCTAAACACAAAGCTGTTAATTCTGTGTGCAAGGTGCTTTAGTGGACAAAGCTGTTCAGTCTGTAGGTGAGAGGTGTCACAGAAACTTTTAGGACCAAACCTTTCACTCTGTTGCCTCATTTTCCTGTGTATAAAGTAAAGCTCATGTCTGGCTGCAAACCTAACTAGGTCAGGAGTAGATTTTTTGAAAGTGTGTAAAATCAAGTAAAGAATTACAGTCACGGTTCTACTTTGTAGCTATAGCAGTTCTACCATAGCAGAACTCCTCCCTGGTTTTTGGCAATTCAACAGTAACACCACTATCATTAAATACAGGGTAGTTCCTTACCAACAAAGATGCCAGGAGCAATACAGGTTACAATCTCAGCAAATTCAAAGACAAACTCCAATAAATTATTTCCTGCTCATGTGGATAATTTTTTTCACATCTTCATTTTCTGGAATTTTGACCATTCTTCTGTTTTGAAGTACATATGAATTTTAATTTATTTCTTCATATTATTGAGACTTTCAATCAACAGTTTTCTCAGGATTGCTTGAATTTTTTTTTTCCTTCTTGCAGTGTCTTCTGTAGTCTTAGGTCTATTTTTACCACCAGTATGTTTTGCCAGTTTCATATCCACAAGTCTAAACTTCTGTGTTGGAAGAACTTTGTGGTGTGTCATTCATGTAAATAATAGTCTAATAGAAGGTCTGTTGAAATTATTTTCAGTGGAAAATTGGGCTTTCTCCAAAACCTGCTGTTGGCAGGGTTGATGCCTCAATGATAAATGTGGTTACTTGCTGAATTTTCAGGTAATATACTTTGCCTGGGTTTTTTTCTGTCCTTCTTTGGATAGTTCAGTAATTGTTTTGATTCAGTTTCCACTAAGAAGTAATCTATCATGTCATTTTTCATTTTAAGAGTTGAGGAGCACATCTGTTATGGCATTTGTCCCTATGCAGAGAGTCAGTGAAGACAACTGAAACCCTTACATCACATTTTTGTGGTCTATAAAGCTCATTAAATATTAAGCCATTCCTGTGGGTTTCGGTTTGAACCAGATTCCAAGAGCAGTGAATGAAAATAAAAATTTTACGATTATAGATTTCATAAAGTTTTTATTTCTAATCAAAAGCATGAGCTATGAGGATGTTCACAGTAGCATTGTATTCAAGCATAAGAAATAAAATTCTGAATTTTCTCAATGCAGAAAGAAATAAAGTAGCTGTTGGGCCATCAGACTGGATGTCAGTATCAGCCACAGGGAGATGGAATAATGCTCCTTACTGTTGGAAGGAAGACTCACCTCCATGCAGGTATTCCTGTTTCTTGTGTAGGCAAGACATCACTCACTTGCGAGTCTGGCTTAGTGTGATTTCTGTTAGATTTGGTTAGATGGATAGTTGCCCTGAAGGAAAACAGTTCATCCTAGAGACATGAACATCTGTACAGTCTTAATAACACATTCTCAGAGAATATAGATCTATTCCAAAAATATAGATACATCTTAAACAATACAGGTGTTGTGCAGTGTTTTATAATCTAGAATTGATTGGTTGATTCTGCAGCTTGCTCACATAGATGTCTCCCATTTTTAGGAAAATGGTACAAGCATTACAGTTCCTAAAACAACATCTTGTTGATAGAATCACTGTCATTAATACCTAGCCATTGTATTAAAGAATACTTTTGTTTCAAATCTAGACAATCAAACCATTTTTATTTTTTAAGAAGCATGGCTTAATAGTTTCCATGCAGAAAAGTCTTAGACCATCAGCATGTCCTTTTTTTCCCCTAGTTCTTTTGGTTTACTTTTTTTTTTTTTAATTTATCAGTACTGGAATAATCTAGAATTCTTAAACCCCTCAGGCAAACTCTTTGAGTTCCTCTGCCTGGCAGATGGGATTTAGCCATGTATTGTTTCTTAAAATGTTTATGTTGTCACACTTATCATATTTTTCTCAGCTGGAAAAACATTTTTGTAGAAAATCCTGTTTGCTGGTTGTCCCAAAGGTTTTAAAAGTGCTTGTACCTTTCATTTAGGCCAAAAAAATTTTACATGCAGGTATTTTATATTGTTTGGGGGAACATCAAAGCTAAAGCTTAGCAAGTCAAACATCTTTTATGAATGGTTCTTTTTTGTATGGATAGGAAGCTAGTTCCATTGAAATAGTTAAAACCCCCAAGAATAAAGATACGTCTCTTCTAAAAATTTTGCAGGGGTTTCTCTCAGATTAACTTTGAAATCATATCCTGAATTTTATTTGCAGTTAAATTCCTACATATTTGAGGGTTTGTGGGTTTTTAAAGATTTCTAAATGAGCTTTATCTACTCCTAGCATCAAATATTACTGGTTTTGGAAGGCAGTGGTTGTTTCCATTGTGTAACACTGATAGGGCCACTTGTGAGTCATTGAGGAAAAAACACCAGAATGTCCCAAAAACGCATCAAAAATTGCAAACGTCCACCACCTGTGCAATTCTTCTGATCTGAAATACACTTTGCATTAGAACTTGTTCTACCTGTATTAATTATGCACAGTACTAGACACAAGCAGGATGCTTTCTAGTATGAAAGCTGGGCCTAAAATAACAGAAAAAGAGGACTTGGAGTCAAAGAACATGGGCTGAAACAGATCACGAATGGAATTTTGCATGAAGCTGGAGAGGGTTTTTCTATCTCAGGAAAGTGTAAGAGCTTGATGTAAATTAACTCTCAAAGGAGAGTGTGCTGATTAAGGCCAGACTGTTCCCACCCTGAGAAGCAGCCACAGTCTGAATTCCCTTCTCCTGGCTAACTCCAGCTTGGCATGGTTAGATGCATTCTCACATACCACTCTCCAGTCCCAGCAAAGCCTGGGAATTTAAATTCCTCATTCATCCTACAGTGGGAGCTGCAGCCAGGCTGCAAACCATGCATGAATCCTGCTCTGGCTGCATGCACATGGCAGCAGCTGAGGGATGGGAGCTCACAGTTCCTTCTCCCTGCCTGAAGAAGCCTCCTCAGCCAAGTCCCAGTGTACCAGGGCTGGCATCCCCTGGCACAGGTGGCAGCCAAGTGACAAGCTGTGACACACAGTGTTAGAAGGGTCACCCCAGGTGCTCTTGTTGATTCACCAGTGGGTGAAATGCAATGGCATATCCCCACATGAGCTGGCTCAAATCTTGCTGCTGGCTAGTCAGCAGTGCACAAATCTGGGTTTAATAAATATGGAACCATAAATTCAGACAGGAGCAGGAACTGGCAACTAATGATTTTGACTTATTGTGGCCTCTGAGCTGTTTGTGCAGCTGTTTGTGAAGCCATGCTGTAAATCAAATCACTCGATCCAGATTTTTAAGGTTCTGTCTAATCTAATAATTTTTAACCAGAGTTGTTCCATTGATTAATGGACCCACAAGCAGTTGCATTGGCACAATTGCAGCACTGGTAGACTGTGACACACAGATGGTGTGGAAAGAAGGCTGTTGGATGGTAAGTTTGTCTGTGGGGACAATATCCCTGCGTAATTATAACCTTACTCTGAACCACAGACTCTATTAATTTCACTTTCTGATCCCTTGTGCTCAGCCCTTCTCAAACTGAGCCCATACTCAGGCTTACATACTAGTTACATCTCGTTTGGGCAGTCCTAATCATCTAATGGTAATACATTGATCAAGTGTGAACATGTATTTGCATTTCTCTCAAGGTTAGTGAGCTATGAGTTACAGTGTTTAGACCAGGATTTATCCTGCCTTTTTACTGGCAGCAGGAAGACAGATGGTATCAACTCTAGCATAAAACCATCAGGAGGAAAACCACTCACCAGTCCTTGTGTTTGAGGGTTTTGGGTTTTAAATAACTTTGTACTGCCAAGTTGAATTTGTACAAAGAATTTCATGCCACATTGCCATCCAAAATTTAAATTTATTGCATCATGAAATTGCAGTTATATACTGCTGAGAGTAGGCTTTCAGCTTCTCTCATAGGTTATTTTTGAATATACCTGTTGAGTCTAGGGAAAGGGGATGATTCTTTGTTAAAAGGTGATGTGTAATATTTTAAATTCTTGTGGTCTCTAGCCAATAAAAGTTCCCGTTTATTGTAGCTGTTGCAGTTAGAAATAAACAAATGGGTCTTAGGCAGAAAAACATTACTTAAATCCTTACCCTCTCATGGTTATGTGTACTGTTTTATACCTTTCATATCCTCACAGATGTAAGAATAATCCCATACAGATCTATACCAAATAAAAAGGTTTTGGCGTTTTCTTACCATAACTGAAGTGTACTTTCAATTTAAAAAGCAGATCCTCACCTTAATTGTCTTTCCCCTGCTGTAATTCTCTTTATAGTCTTAAAGAAATAAAAACTTTTCTCTAGGCACAAGAAGATGTTAAGCAAGGGAGAGTCGAAGTTAAAACTTGGCAAGAGCTAAAACAAAGAATTTTTCCAAGGAAATGGAGGAGACAGGTCAAATTAATTCCTTATGTAACTCCATTTACCTCAGTACAGTTACAGGAAGGATGAATTTGGTACCTTATACCTCTGTGGTCAGAAGAAGATTTCTGGGATCTCAATCAGCACAGTATAAAATAATAATTCTTAAGAAACAGAATTGTAATTTAAGTCTGGTAGAAGTGTCCTTGTTATTTTCAGTCTATTAATATGATTGTAAAAGAACAATAGGTCTGCAGAACAACAAAAAGAGGTCTTCATAAAAAGATTAGTACATGATGATTTGTAGCTTACATCCTTGGTAACATTTTTTTGTGGGAAAGAGGAATTCATGACAGACTGCTAAAATGGGCAGGGACAGCAGGGACAGCTTCTCTTTCTTGTAAATTCCAGAAGCTTTTCCCCAGTTTGCTGCATTGCAAATCCAACTTTTTCCCTCCAATCTCATCCTTCTCCTCTGAACACCCCTAATTCAAATTCTCCTTTCCCTCAAGATTGATCGGGCTCCACTGTGTGTGCAGGGGCCTCTGTGCCTTCTCTTTACTGATGAGTTTTTTTAGATTTTTCTCCTCAGGCAGACATATTCAGCCCTTTGGGACAGATAAAGGAGAGATGTTTAACCTCCACCGTAATTTCTTTTCAGATTTTAAATTTCAATATGTGTAAATTTGAGATGCTTTAAAATAATGCAAATTCACTGTGAGAGCCCAGCCTTCATATGCCAATCTGTACTAAAGTGTAGCTATACCCAGAGATTATTTCCATTTTAAAACTTTATTATGAAACATCATCCTTGCCTCTCCAGCCCACTGCCAAATTCAGGAAATACTTTTAATATCAATGTTAAGATCTTTTAATACAGTAACATTAAAGCATTCATATAGTGATTAGTGCAATGAAATTTAAGTCAACAGTCTGTCTTTTTTATCCTTACCAACTTGCTACTATCAGTTTTAATGCAGAGGAAAGTATCTGTGTATACAAGCATATAAAAGATGTGAAAATACAAAGGCATTTATTGAAAACAGACAAAACCAGGAAGATGATAAAATAGCAGAAGGAAGTGGCCTCACATATAAAAACTTTTGCTTTGTATAGCAGAATTTATCACTAAAAGCTCTGGCTGGCAGATTGCCATGCTTTGGACTAAACAAGGAATGTAACATTAAAAAAAATTGACTTAGTGTACAAAACACAATAGAAACAACAATGTCCTACAAAGTTATTAAATTAAACATTTTTTGTTTCCTTTTAATGTGGATCTTTAAAAGTTGTGTTATATTTTCAAATAGCAGAAATCTTATTTGCACAGATGCAGGCTCTCCTCTTAAGGATGTCTGCATTGATCCCTGTGCCATTCAACAGGATATATGAAATTCCCAAATATCCAAATTAAACAATGATGGTGGAGCTATATTTTGAAAGCAAATAATTTTATTTCAAAATACTGGAACTATTAAAGCATATTTTATGAAAAGTTACTCACTTTACTTCGGTTTTAATACACAAAGCTGCTTAAGAAAATGTGGACTGCTCAGTGTTTTCACACTGGATAAAGAATAAGTTTTTTAAACAGACTGTGTTCTCCATTTCTTTTTATGTTTGTGGGGAAAAAATGGAAAACATTAGGGAATAACAGTACAATTATGCCTGAAAGACTTTCACATAGCAGTCTTTGAAATCTGCTGTTGATGGAGAACACTTCAAAAGCAAGAGAATCTGGGATACTTGGTTCAGTTACTGTACCAGCTGAGAACAAATGAATTCTTTTCTGCAAGGATGTTCTTCCCCCTGGCCTGCTAAGGCCTGTGTTCTGGTATTCCTGCTGGAAGTGGCATCCACCAGGACGTGGATAATGAGCACAGCTGAATGCTCATGACTAACGAAATCCTGCCCCTGCTCTTTACTCTGAAAGGCTTTTCCAGAGCTCAGCAGTTAAGGAAGACTCCAAACCTGAAAAACAAGATGGCAGATAACTGCAATTAAAACAAACAGATAATTTTTTCAATGTCTTAATCACATTTGCAAGATAAATACACTGCCAAGTACTACTTATGTTCTTAAATATTGTCTCATTCACAGTTAAAACCTTTTCATCTTATTGACAGGAGTGGTTATCTCCTCCATACATGAAATCATTCCATGAAGTATTTTTGTGTTTCTTATATTTGAATCTCCAGTGTCCTGAGTGCTTCTGTGGAATTTCCATATTTACTCTCTACAAAATACAGTTGCCTGGTAGTTCTTTTTCTAGCTGCTGCTTTTTCCTGAAATGGTTTGGATTTACTGCATAATTTGTACAAAGCATTCTCTTCTATGAATGTCATTTTAATTTTGTTTTAGTAAAGCTGGGATGTTCTGACATGAGTTAAAAAGAGATAAATTCTTCATATTCTTCAGCTAAAATAATGAAATGCTGCCTTGAACCTATTAAAAATGAGATGATATTATTTTTATTAGATTATGAAATTGCAAGTAATGACAGATAAATGCAGATAAATCAGTATTCTTAGAAATCTGAACTGCTAATCAATAGAAGATGTTACTCCAGAATACTGACCATAGGCAACAGCAATGAGTAAAGCAATATCTTTATCACAATGGACTTTTGGAAGGTCTGTACTAATTCCAGAATAGCACAGCAGCAAAGAAAGGTGTGCTTTTACCATGCTTAATGCAGCACCTACAGCTACACACTTGGTGTGTGTTTCCATTCTTTCTACTGCACTTTTAATCATTTATGGAAAGCACTTAGGAGTATATCCTTGATCTAAACAAGCAGATATTAATGCATGTGTATGTTTATATTGAAGTGTTTATATATAGTTACTACATGCAGTCAGGAAAACTGCAATTTCATGTTTTATGTTAACGAAATGGTCTTTTATCTCCAAATCACAATATTTGAGGTGTGCTGGGAGCATGATGAGCAAAAGACTCCCTGAATGCTGCTGCAAAGCTGGTTGGACATCCTACCTTGGTTTCAGTCCAGTTCTGAACAGAGGCTTGTCCACTCACGTTCAGTCACTTGGCTAACAGGAACTCTTTAATTTCCTTACAGGGCCCCTTAGTAAAAGTTTAGACACAAACTCCACCTTTGAGTTTGGAGTCTGCCTCCATTGTTAAAACAATGCCTCCTCCCCTTCTGCTAACAATCAACAATTGTTTAACACTTCTGTAGCACTTCTTTACCATGATAACAACAGCAACTTTCTGAGATGTCATTTAACATATATGGCTGAATAATTGAATAATTGATCAAAAGTAGTAGATAAATATTAAAATTATGTTTAACTGCAGCACTAACATCAAGCAAAGTAATACAAGACTCAGCATATCACAAATGAACATTGTGTAGCTGAGAAAGGAAAAAATTAGAATGTAGTACTCCAGGAAATAGAAAAGTTACACTTCCTTATCATAAAAAGCTTTAATAACCTTGTTAACAATTACTTTGAGCAGTTCATGTGAGAATGTCTAAGATTAAAAAGCAGTAGTGAGCTTAAAGCTGTGTAAAAAGTCTTATCAAAAGCTGTTATCAATTTAATCATTTAAACAAAGTAGCAAATGTTACCATTTTATAAACTGGAATTCCAAAGAGATTTCTCTAAGAAGACCATCTATATGCTATAACTTTAGACATGATGTATTTTATTATTATAATAGTCAGATGGCAAATTCTGTCTCTTTTCTCAAGATAATACACTTAAAGATGGCTGTCCTGTGGAGAGTACAGTATTTGGAATGTATGCAATAAATTTCAAGACCCTTCAGGAACAAGATATTGTCTCAATTGGAATGGCTGGGAAGATTCACATTGACTCTGCTGTGCATAGGGCTGTACTTTTAACCCAGGCTAAATTTAATGATATTCCCATAAATCACCAAGTCCAGGCATTGTAGCTCAGCTCACACAGGCAGATCCTCAGCTCCAGAGCTCTGATTAAGTCAACAGGGCTAGACATCAGTACTGATCTTGTGTGATTGGATTACAGGATTGGAGCTGTGATTTCTCCTACTGAAACCACTCTAAGGTACTTAAATAGATAAATCCTACTATCAGATTCCTTTTCTTGTTGATTACACTTTCTGAAATGTAAAAAAAAAGAAGAAAACAAAATGACCACAAAAACAAAAAAAACCCAACCTTGCTTTCTCCATGTAGCATTGTGATAAGATGCATGTAGGGCTGGAAGGACAACAGAAATACCTCTAGGGGAATAATAGTAAAAGTGTGATTTTCCTTTTCCACAAAAAGTTTGTAAAATATTTGTGCTTTTTTTATTTTCTCTGAGCCCATATCCACTTAATCCCACCCTCCCCATGTGATCTGAACTACTTAACAATTTCTGTTATAAAGGAAAATCGTGTCTAGGTTGTTTCCTGTCTCACGTTTTAATTCATACCTTCTCATCCCATGTTTCTGGCAAAATAACCTATTGAATTAAACCACTAATATGTTCAAAACACTTTTTTTTAATTAGTTGGTCTTTCTGTTTTTTTCTCCATGAGTTTATTCCTTGCCTCTCAGGTTTGTATGTTAGGTTGAGAGGAGTCACCTTGTGTATCTCATTATCTTACCAAGGCTGGAATATCTGCTAGGAGGCAGAAGAGCCCTCCCAGGCAAATCACTTGCGGATTTAACAAACACATGTGAGTAACAAAGATTGACCAGAAATACTGTCACTTATAAAAACATTCTTTTATACTGTTAACTATAGTTAACAATAGCCATATATAAAAGGGACAGTGCTGTTTCAATAGAGTCCTTCAAAAAAACCACTTCCTTTGTGATGAAAGAGAAATGCTCAAATATCCATTCAGGAATACCTACAATTCCTAATGAAAATATATTAGAATCAACTGTAAATTGAGCAAGTAGCAAAAAAAGCTTGATGAACTCACTGTAACAAAATATCCAGTGATGAAAAGCTTTGCAGACTTCTGCTTGCCAGCACTGGCAAGGATGTAGTTTAGCTAAATAGAAGGAAAGCAGAAGATACAGCTATCAACTGCAAACGAATGATTATAAACTAGAAAGAAAATGTGAGGAAGAGCTCTGAAAATTATGATTGACAGTGACAACACAGACCAGACAGCTTTTATTTTAAGCAACAGATTGTTTGGAACATACACCGTATATCAAAGTGAAGGACTTGAAACCTGCTGTAGTCTGTACAGATGTTCTCACTCAGAAAGCAGCTAGAGGGAACAGAAGATAAAAGAAGGCTGTCCAACTTCAAAAAAGGTTTGAATTTTCATTCTGTTTTGACAAGTTTCTATGCTAGTCTCTGATTTTCAATGTGGTAGAAAATTCAGCATCTACAAACCTGACCTAAAGTAAGAAACACCTGAAGGGGTACAAACAAACCCTTAAGAAGGTGCTATACCACATCATGAAGTATTTTTTGTTGTTTTCATCTTAAATGCTTTTATATTGAAGAAGACAAAAATTGGAAATGCTGTAAGTGTTGTAGCTCTGGAGCAGGTCATACGTGCTTGCAGTCAGCATGCAGTACCTGGAATGCAAGGCTGGGATCTGAGGGGCCATTTAGGAATCCCTGCTGCAGAAAAGATTTTTTCTTTATGATACAAAGCAAGACAGGATTACTGAGCTCAGAAGGGTTATTTGTGAATAACTTCCAGCTAAAGTGATTAAGGGCTTCAGCCACTAGCCCCAGAAAAAAACCAACAGAGAGCATCAAAAACATCCTGCTTGTCATTGCTGCTGGCTTTTTGTTCAATGAGCAAGAGGTCTGTGTTGGTTTTGGTCCTTTGCCCTTGGGGGCACTTTTAACAAAACATAATACTTGAAAGAATCCAAAATGTGTTTGTTTTTTTTTTTTCTTTTCTTTGAACTAGGAGGTTAAAGATAAATAAAGGAGTATTTTGATATGTCTAAAAAATACTTGTGATAACAAATAGACAAAGCACTTCCTAACGTTTAAGACTTAGAAGTGCACTTTACAAACATGCCACAGTTCTTGATAACAAAAACCCCATCCAATACTTTTTTTTAATGTAAGGTAAAGCACTCCATCCTGTTTTAAAAAATCAGCTCTCTAAGAAATGTGACTATCTTTAGCAGAATCTTTGGTACTTGTGTTTGGTTTAAGGTTTTGGGGTTTTTAAATTTTAAGCTGCTATAATATCTGCCAGAAAAAGCAAGAGCCAAGAAACGTACTGAAGAGATAAATGTTGTGATGAGTGTAAATTGGTAAGAAGTTCCTCTGGCAGTCTCAGATTTGGGCTTTCTTTCTTTCTTTCCAGATTTCTCAGGAAATTTGGGCTGCTGTCCAGATGAGTTGCTCTTACAGAATTTTACAGTATGAGATGAACAAAGAGACTACCACAAAGTCATAGGCCACCAATTTAAATCCGACCTCAAAGCATTTCACATCCTAATAGGAAGAGATTTGGATATGCAGAGTAGCATGTCTATTTCTGAGTTTATTTGCAAAAGTATTCAGAGTTCCTTAACACTGCCCATTGCAGGTATCATGCCCAATTCTATAAATGTATGTAAAACAACTGATAAACCATCTGAAAGTGATGACAACATGAGTAATTAAGGCTGTATCACACCACTGTCACAGTGAGTGGCTGGAACATCATGGACAAAGGTTACAGTTTCCTGTTTCAGGATCTGCCATACAAATTCCAAAAGCCATGAGGAACCTACAGTGATGTGCAGGGAGCACTGATAGCACTTTCTTAGCCATGGAGGTCTAACCACATGCCAAAACTTTACAGAACTTTATTAGATTTATTATATTCGTTTTTTTCCTCTTTCCTTTTTTTCTGTTTAAATGCTTGTTTTGAGGGACAATATAATCTCATAATAACAATAACATTCTTCCTCAAAACTACTACTTGTGGCAGCAAGGGATCCCCAGACCAAACAAAAACTAAGTTTTTTGAGTCTAGAATCAAAAGGTCACCTGATAGCAGCTTTCAGAAGAGAGATCTCTGAAGGGTGAGTGGCTCCTGCTTAAATGTTTTTTAATGTTCAACATTTAGCAGAGGATACATGTTTATTCTGCTCCTTTAATGGGAATATTTTATTCAACAGAAACAAAAGCTCTGGAGTATCTGTTAATATCATGGTGATTTTAGCTGTGCAGAGAAATACCCAGCAATTCTTGTCCTGGATGATGCCAGAGACTTGCTATGGCCATTACATCTATTTACCATGGTTTGCTTTCCCCCTTAAAATGAAGCTATGCTGTAAGATTGGAGCTAATGAAACTAGCCTTGAGTTCACATACAGGATTTTCAAGGTCAAGTGCAAGCATTGAGCCCTTTTATCCTCACAGAGGTTTTAAATTTGTTTGGTTTCTGTAAACACACATCTCTCAAATTGCACCTCTGGAAAAGCCATTCCCTGTCTGACTTCACATTGTCAGAAACACAGTCTCTTCAAGTACAATTTATACAGTGGAAAATCGGAATGAGAAGCACCAAAACTACCTCTTGTCTTTTAAAAAAGATTTTTATTTCTGTTTTTAAATAGCTTGACAAAACCCATCCATTGGTACTCTGAGTTCAAATGTAAACAGTTACAATACATTACTGCTGTGTATTGATTTTGTACATTAACCTATCTGCAGTGACAATCCGTAAGACAAGGCAAACTGAAATGCACTGAACTAAGATGTACTAACAATGCCATAACTGAAAATACTCCAAAGACTGATGTGTAACTCCCTCCTGTGGTGTGAGTGAGCAGCTTCGTCCTCAACAGCTTCCGGCAGCTTGGGGAGCACTGCTGATATTCCAAAGTCTCTGTTCAGGTTTCAAGTCTGCTCTGGAAACTTCTCTCCCAAGTTAAAAGTGTCACAATACATTTTTAAAATACATACAAAGTTGTAAACATCTTTCTCTGGAACAAAAAAATAAATGGTTTGTGCCAGCCTTCTCCACCTCCCACGTTGCTATAAAAAATAATAATTAAAAAAACAATAGGGCCAAAGACCAAGGCCATACACTAAAATTGTTCTGCAGGGATGTAATCACAGTTTACAGGAAGTATTGAGTATCAGCATTGAAAATTAGTCACCATCAGATAGCAGAACCCATTTTCAAGAAATGGTTTCACTCAACTTCAAGTGATGAATCAGGCACTGAATATTTGATTTCCCTACTTTTAAGAACAAAAGCTTAAATTACATTTGGATATTTTGTTTGATAATAGCTAAAATTGACTGCAAACAGAAAATGAAACACTGATGCTTTTGCAAGTTTGGGGTTTGACCACTTTTGCTGTCAGGTTTATAACGATCTTCCATGAAGAAGGAAGGAATTTCAAAACAGACTATACATATATTGAGATCACACAAATAAAATAGACCTTTTCAAGGCAGATTTTCTTTGTGGAAGTCCCTCTGGTCATTTTCTAAAATGTTTTAGCTTTTATGTTTATTTCACCATTAACAATGAAATAACCTGCAGCAGAGCGTCAGCCTCAGCGAGAAACCCGGCTGGCCGAGGCCAGCGTCACTGGCAGCACAGTGACGCCCCCTGTATCCTCTCAAGGATTGGGGTGCGCCTAGGGCGTGGAGGCCCGGAGTGACGGAGGATTCCGGAGAACGACGAAGACTGCAACCCGCAGGAAAGACAGGAGGCGTTCTTTCGGGGTGCCAAGGTTCGGTTTAATTCCCAAGGGAGGACCGCCGAAAGACCAAGAAATGTGCCTGACAGCAGGTTATAAGGGATACAAAGCAACCAATCAGGGGGTAGGGGGGGTGTAACAAGATATTAACGGACAAACCTAACAACCAACCACAATAACTCAAGGGAGTGGCCCCGGCCCCTCGTCCAATCACCCCGCAGAATTAAGAGAAACTTCTAGAAAGTAGGAAGAGTGTGCTGGATGACGGACAGGGACTCGGGGAGGAACCTAACCAAACTGGGGAGGAGCGAAGGAGGAGTGAGGGAGATTGACAGGTAACTGATGTCCTGGGACCGGACCAAACATAAAGACAGGGGGGAGCGGGCCAGCGCGATCCCACAATAACCATCTTAGTCTGAATCTTGTATCACTACTTCCAAAAATACTACTATAATGGAGATTTTGGGATGCAGAAGAGGATTAATTTCAAAGTACAATAGAATTTGCTCTTAGCAGTACAGGCTGGTAAAGGATAGCATTATTCTTGCACTTCTGAATTTATTATTCTTGTTTTCACGCTGTCAGGAGATTGATATCTATGACCTTGTAATTTAAGTATGACAGTTAATCATAAATATCAGTACTTTTATAGGCAACATTTGGTTTATTTTAAAGTTCTAGCAAGTGCAGCTCTTCCTTGAGGATTAGAGGCTCTGCAGTCTAAAAAGGGTTCTCCCCCACTCCCAGGTACTGGCTGTGCCTCACAGAAACAAGTGGCAGAACACACTCTGTGCACTCTTAGGGGGAAAAAAAGGTTTTAAAATACTAATGTACTCTTTAATGTACTCTTCAATTTTTTGAAAAGTTACACTAAGTTCTAACCTTAATGTATTTTGTAAGCCCCAGATTCTAGCTGCAATTCTCAGCTGTCAGAGGTACCACATACTCAAATGAAATATTGGATTTTAATTGAAGCAGCTGTTTTGAAGAGAAAAAAAAGCAGAAATGAGTCACATTGACTACATATTGCTCTGTCAGTTATACCACCTGTCATACACCCTAATGAGACTATGGACTCTTACATCTCTACATGGTTTCTGTCAATTTGTTGTGCATAATTAATTACAGGACAATGTTTCTGAGGTGGAACAAAATATCAGCATATGTTTATGCTGAGAAATTATAGGGAGAGAAATATGTGCATGACCAGGCCATAAAAACAAAAGGAGCAACCTGACAATAAGATTATGTATTAGGAGAGTACATACAGGCTTGCTTCTTCCAAAAATTAAATGTGTATACCTATAAGGGGCAAAGGTGGAGAGAAGGAGAAAGGAAGCAAACTTTGGCAAAGTTTAAGAAAGTGCTGTCTTTACAGTCCTAATAATAACTTTAAAAAAAGAGAGAAATAAACCACAAACAAACAGCAAACCACCAAATATCAAACAACAGCAAAACCAAACCCAACACTGAAAAAGCAAAAGGCTAAAAAATGTCTACAGCTGGGACTGTCCCCTGTGCAGGATGATTCAAGACACAATAGCTGAGATTGCACTGGCTAAAAACCACAGGGAGAAGTAACACCACCATCTCTACTGCGTTTTGCACTGCAGGGTCAGAAAGTAAATAAGCATTTGCAAAAGCATCCCAACATCACACTGTGGTAAAACACTTTTTATCTACATGCAGAGCTCTGTGCACACATTTAAAAGTATATTTTCTTTTCATAGCAGTACACCACATAGTACATTTTCACTCAAATGTAACTTGTAGGAAATTCTCTTAATATTGAGTGTTTTCTTATTTATTTTCTAATGGCAGAAGTAAAACTTTGCTATGTAGTGCAGGAAGGATCTGGACACTAATCAATGACATTTTAGATAGCACAAGTTGTTTAGTAGAACCCTGACATTTTGCTTAGAAATAACCTCTTCCTAAAGAAGGATGAGAGACAAAAATACAGAAATATGAAGGCAACTCTTGGTTGAGTATAAAGGTCCCTTACCCCTACTAAGAATGTTATTTTTCTGTACTGTAATAATCATCTGAGACAGCCCTAACACATTAACTCAAGAGAGTTTTCCACACTGGACATAGTGAAGCCATGAAACTCCACACAAACTGGTTCTTGGCCAAGACACCTTCCATCTTTTGAGATGAGTTAATATCAGAACATCTGTAGGAAGAGAACAGTGGCCTAAACCACATAGTGTTAGATTTATCTATAGTTTCAAAGGATGGATGCCATCCTTCAGGTTCCTTATTCTC
Source organism: Passer montanus (assembly GCF_014805655.1). NCBI lineage: Eukaryota > Metazoa > Chordata > Aves > Passeriformes > Passeridae > Passer > Passer montanus. The sequence continues at coordinate 7,068,846 of NW_024373256.1, forward strand.
CCTCCAGACAGGAAAAGCCATTTACACATTGTCTCAGTCAGGGCAGGCAGTTCTGTTAGTGCAAGAACAGTGCTTTCAATCCATGGCCTCCCCAGGCTTAAAGTGCAGTCTGTTACATGAGATTTTAACATACCAAACTATGCTTTATTTGAATTTCAGAAGGAATGTTCAAGTTAAAATTACCTTTTAGGTTTTAAGCAATAAAATTCAAGGCAAGGTACATAAACTATCTTAAAATGGATTAAATCCACTTATTTAAGTATTCTTTGTATCTTATGGTCAATATACATATAATACACAACAAACATCCATCATTTCACTTAGCTGTATTGTATTTAAAGTGATCCTGTAATAAGTGATGAAAGGCCACACATTCAAACAAGACTTTGCTTAAAACAGGACTGTATTAACTGGACTGTGATATGTAACACAATTCAATATTCCAAGATCTCCTCTTCCATAGGCTTGTCATCAATAAGGAGAAAACCCTTGGCACTCTGCTGTACACACATTTAAATTCCAGTTTATTGGTGGTGTCTCTCATGTTTCATGCCCCTCCCCTCTGAAATCACCATGAGAAAAAGGTGCATTAAAAACTGTGGGTTTAGTATTAACTGGACTGTGATATGTAACACAATTCAATATTCCAAGATCTCCTCTTCCATAGGCTTGTCATCAATAAGGAGAAAACCCTTGGCACTCTGCTGTACACACATTTAAATTCCAGTTTATTGGTGGTGTCTCTCATGTTTCATGCCCTCCCCTCTGAATTCACCATGAGAAACTGTGGTTTTATGCCTTTAGCTACTCCTCTTGCCTATTAACCTGACAATCTCACCTACAAGTTATTGTGTAGAACTATGGTTCCCAAAACATGTAGTTCCCAAATGACATACAGCAGAGAATGTTCCAGGCCAAACCAGTCAGCTGTACAAACAAGGTCTCAAGTAACAACTGCAGGTACAGCTGTGCCAATTGATCCTTTGTACAGAAGCCCAAGCACTGAATTTAGGGTGCAGGACTGTGTTCATGCACACCTTAAGGCTCACCATACAGGGAGGGTATGGCTGTACCTGGGGAGCTGCATAGAGATTTAACACGGAATTGCACAACGTTGTCTTCAGCAATCAAGCCAGCTTAAACAGGCTCCAACCCCTCCCAGCCTTCATTCCTCTGCCCTCAGCTCTGCCAAGTGTTTTTTTGGGTCAAGATACAGGCAGACAGCAGCTTAACACTGTAACTCCAAGCCACAGACATTTGGAGGAGTGTCTGTTTCTGGTGTTCTGGGATGCCAGATCCACATCACGTCAGGACTCTTGAGCCTCTGCAACACCATGTGTTAACCTGTGTTAATAGCACTCACTGCAAGGCTGATAAACTACAGCAGTGGAGATGAGAGTGGATGGCTTGACTGAGAGGGAACTGCTGCTGTCAGAATAATTACTTACAATACATAATCCAGTATTATTTTGGGGCTTTCAGTCACTCCATGACAGGTAATTGCACAGTCAAAAGTTAAGCAATCATTTAAATGCACACCAGGGAAAAGTTATTTTCTAAATTAAAGAAGTGGCTTTTCATCTCTTTTAGCATCTGAAAGAAACAATCAGCCAATGGGGATCATGAAAACACAGTGTTATCACTGCACATAAAAAGTAATATATCTTACTGATAATCAGCATCTTATCTTCATAATCAAAGACCTCTCTACACATGTGTGCTAACAGTTCAATAACCACCACACTGGAAACTACTGGCTTTCCAGCTAAGTTCAGTTCAAACTAAATGCAACATCACTTCCTCTCTTTCCAAGATGAAGCAAGACCAGCTGGCAAAAAGGATACCTAGTGTGTGAATCACTGGCATGGATACTTAGTGTGTGAACCACTCTACTCCACGTTAAGTCCTCACTTTCAAGTCAGAGTCAAGGGGAAGCTGAAAATGCATCCTGACCCACAGCAATACCTCCCTCTTTATGTGAGCCTTTGGAGCACATGAAGCTGTTCTACAGCAACGCCCCTGCTGAGAATTTTGGAGTTCAAAGTTTGACCTACTGCAAATGAGTTTCTCCACTGAAGTGCCATCAGGAGCCTGTCCCTCAAAATTCTATTCACCAGCAGCTCTATGGATTCCAGCATTCTTGCCCTGTTCTTTGGCAATCCTCATTATCACAAGCCTATCCCAAAGCCAAAGTCAACAGGCCCAGAAGCTATTGCTGTATTTCAGCAATAACAATCACTCTTTCAAGGAAAAAAATTGTTTTAGAAAGTTGTTTACAGTGTCTATGGTAGCACAATGAAGCTCACAAGGTATTGTTAAATTAGAGCAGTACCATCCTTGGAAAGGAACACTGCTGAGAATTATGCTGTATTGAACACCACCCTCCCAACAGCTTCCAGTTCAAAGTTTTAAGGACTGATACATCAATTGCTGTTGGATTCAGAGCAGGAATTCAATTCTACAACAAACAAGTTTCATTGGAAATGGGTATAAATAGTACTAGCCAGAACACTCCACTAATACAAACTCTATATAAAACAAAGATCTGTGCTAATCAAATTGGGTTCTAGGTTAGTGTTAACAGCAGACCTGCAGAAGTCTCAGAGTCTGAAGATTATGAAGTTCTTTACACACAGATGCAGCTACTCCTTACAAAAAAAAAGTCCCTATTCTTCCATCAGCCTGTTTAACTAGCAGTTATACAACTACAGTTTTTACTTCAGCTAATTCTTACTAAAACCTGAACTGTAACCTTGTCTCTTATTTTCTGCTAATATTAAAAATAGTCGTTATTAAAATCTCAGTACTTTTTTACCTTCACTACTGCATACCAGAGACCTGCTAGTGCAAAAGCTAGCACACAGATTACTAGCTGTATGATGTGAACATTATTAGTCACATACTGTATATTCATAAACATTTGCTCATATCCAAGTGTTTGCTCTGAAGATACAAGGTTTAAGCAACAAAGCAAAAAACAAGGTTTCTGGCTGTTTGAGAGTCCCATAGCAGAGTTGTTCAGAGAGGCAACTGGATTAGAAGAGGAATCAGGAAGTCCACCAAACTCCAATGCTTTAAAAAATACAAACTGCAATTCATTCTCTTTGCTACTGCTCATTTCTAATTCCAGAAACCACAGGTTTTTATTATACTGCAAATTTCCCAGCCAGAATTGTGCAAAACATACAAAGTTGTCTCCTGGGCAGCCTGAGCTGAAGTCTCCAGAAATGCTGCAAGCTTCTTCCAGCCAGCCTGTTACTGAAATGCCACCAATGCAGTGAGAAACCCCATCGAGATTGTCTTTCCCAGAAGAAAAATGCAGATGAAATGAATCCTTCCAAGGAGCAGCTGCACTTGAGTTCATCCCTGCTGATTCACTGAAGCTCAGGGGCATTTCCTTGCCAGCAGAAGACAGAGGTATAGTATTAAAGAGAGAAAAATTCCTGGTGTTATGTAATTCTTGTAAACTGCTACGATGATTTTGAGAACTGTCCAACATGGAATGCACGTGTGTCAGATGAGCTGCTGGCTTGTGATGATCTGGGCCATTGTCACATACTCGTTTCTGGGTAAAATCTTCTTTCTTCATAGTCCTAGAGCACACGAGCAGAGTTTCCTGCTTCACAACAGGCTGGATTTGAAGAAGAGTGTGGCTGACTCTAGTTGCAGCATACAGCAGAAGCAGCACACCAAGTCACACGTCAATGGATCTCAATATGGACCTAAAGAGAAAGAATGCAGGAAGTTATAACACTGATAACCCAGTTTCCTGGTTCCCAGTGTACTGAACCAAAAATAATTAACAATCTTTCACATAAAGAATAACCCAGCTACAGAAAGTAACAGTTGTCCCAACAGCCAAGTCTCCCTGCAGGCTGCTTGAGCACGTCCAGAGGGGTAGGAAGTGTGCCCAAACACCAGCTGCCCTTCTATAGTTTCAGTTTAATCTGCTACAAGCTCTCTTTTGGTGACAGGCATGAAGGTGAGTCAGCAAACCAGCAGCCAGAGATTCGCTGTGTAACAGCAGCGTTCCCTTCACCAACAGGCACACAGGCTGGGGCTGATTAGAGGCTTAACATGAAAGGTTGATATTAAAGTAATCCTCCTGCAATCAGAAGTGCAAGCTGAAATCAGACACACAACACTGGAAATCAGCAAAAGCTTCCCGGAGGGAACTGGTCAGACTGGCTGCCCCAGCAGAGCTAGCGGTGCCAGCTGCAGCACAAAGGACGGGCTGGTGCTCCCGGAGAGCCAACGCTGATAAGGAGCAAAGGCAAGGCTTTTTCAGCTGCCAGGGTTACCAGCTACGTGGACAACTCCTGGCCATCTGGCTCATTATCAAGCTTCAGAATTTTAGGGCAAATCACAAAAACAAAAATAGGGAATGCCACATTTTGACCTCTTCCCATTTCAAATTACCTTTTACAAGCAACAACTCCAAACCAGACTTGTTTTTCAACCCTTGGCCACTGGCCAGATGTCAAAACTTTCATTACAGCTATGTTTAGGAGGAGAAAGAGTGTCTGATCCGTGGCTAGAACAGATGTTTGCAGCAACAGCGCACAACCTGTTTCTGCTGCCAGTTAAGTTAAAAGTAAATCTTATTTCATCACAAAAACAATGAAACTTCAACCCTACAACAGGTCAAAGCTGTGTTAGAGAGTTACACGTTTTGTAGAAACAGGCTCAAAACAGGAGAGACACAAATTAAATCTGAAACATCTTTTTCATGCATTTTCCACTGAAATTTAAAACTGTCTGCATTTTCCTTGCTGCAACTGTTCTTGATTTAAAAAAAAAAAAAAATCAAACTATGAAGGAAATTATTTTCTCTGTTCCTTACAAGGTGTCAGGAGCGTGCTATCAAAGCGCACATATTCGCAATTCATTTTAAGTATTTAAGCCAGCTGTGGCTCAGGAGAGGCCCAGGAGAGCGGCACGTTTGCCGCTAAGGCGCAGAGCAAGCGGCACAGCGGGGCACTCGAGCCGGCCAGGGCAAGGGCAGGGCTGGGGGCTGCACCCGCGCACAGCCCCCGCGACACTGCCCTGGGACACAGCCCCCCGGGCCCGCTCCGCCGTTACTCGGGGCAGCGGCTGCGAACCGCCCCGGCCCGGCCGGTGACACCGGGACACGAGCGCGGCCCGGCCCCGCCGCCCCCGCCCACCTGCAGCCGCACGTTGAGCATCATGGAGGCGACGATGTAGAGGTAGGGGAAGTTGATGCGGAGCTTCCAGGCCAGGTCGAAGAAGATGAGGAGGGTCCTGGTGAGCCCCTTGCAGAACACGCCGTAGGACCTGGCCGCGGCCGACTGGGAGAGCCTGGCAGCGAGCGCGGACAGAGCCGCCGCCATAAACCCGCCCCCGCTCCCGCGGCCGCGCCGCGCCCGGGCGCCGCCGC
>NW_024373256.1:7074267-7208214 GCF_014805655.1 Passer montanus
GGGCGGGGCGGGGCCGTTGGAGCGGGGCCGGCTCTGCCCTCAGGCGCCGCCGCCCCGCCCCTCGGCCCGGCCCCGGGTGCCGGTGTCGGTGTAGGGTCATTGTCGGTGCCGGTGCCGGGTCAGTGCCGGTGCCGGTGCCGTGCTGGGAGCGCACGGGGACTCGGGGGGTCTCCATAGCGATCACGGAGTCCAGCCACAGAGCACCCCTAAGAATCCCGCTGTGTGCCTGAGGGCGTTGTCACTCACTTCTTCAAACGCTTCCTAAGCTCTTCTCAGGTTTGGTGCTGTGGCCGCTTCCCCGGGGAGTCCGTTCCAGCCCCAGCAGCCTCCCGGGGAATGGCCTGCTGTTGTGGTTCGTTTAAATGCAATAGTACAGCCTGCTACGGACACCCAGCTTTAACCTGGGTTAGCGTGGTTCAGCCCGTTTTGTGAGGGCGTGACCCAGGTGTGCTCCCGGGCCTGCTCGGTGACACCTGCCCTGATGGATGCCGTGGAATGTAGAAGGATTTGGGTTGGAAGGAGCTTTCAGGCCACCCCGTTCCACCCCCGGCCGTGGGCAGGGACACCTGGCACTGTCCCGGGTTCCATCCAGCCTGGCCCTGGGCAGCGCCAGGGCTGGGACAGCCCCGGCTCCTCTGGCAGCCTGTGCCAGGGCCTCGCCCCCCTCACACGGGGGAATTTTCTCCTAAAAGCTAAACCCACTCTCTTTCAGTGTGAAATGTCAGTGATGCTTTCTGGGTTTGGGTGCGTTTTTCTGTAATTTTGTTGTTTCCACAGCCATGTGATGAATTCAGTGAGCCAGCTGCTGTCACAAGGCAATGCTTGCTTTGCCTTTTAAGCCAATACTTGAGTTACACACTGTATCAAAAATACACTGTTCACCCCAGGTTACACACAAAACCATTTTTTAAACATTTCCTGGGAAGGTCTTTGAGGTTAATTACCATCATGACACTTTTCAAGTAGGCAGAAATGTCCCAACAGGTGAACAGTTGACCAACATAATTTTTGGACGTGGCCCCATTTTTTTTTTTTGCCCCAGAACTATTCTTTACAGTTTCCATTCAATCAACTTTCAGTAACTGAAATGAAACAGAAAAATTAATGCATTGACCTAAACTTCTTATAAAATACTATTTTATTGACACAGAATCAAGCTGATGTATAGAGAAAGAATAATTCCAGAGCAGGACATTTAGCAGCTTTCCATTACTAATTGGAAAACCATGCAGGATACACAAAGGTTAAATCAGGAAGCAGATTAACTTTATATTTACCAGTAGATGTCTGCCAGCCTCGTTAGTTCTGGCTCATGTTGCACATTGCAACAGATGTGACGCAGTATCAATTTTAAAATCTTGATTAAGAGTAAATTACTTTCTACACTAAAATAGGCAATATCATTACTAAATTAGGTCATAACAACAAGTTAGCATCAGTATTTATTTGGATCTAATTATTTCAGCAAATACTGAGATTGATAAAACACTCTTTAGCTCTCCAACAAAGAAATTAGCAGATAATGCAGTTGAATACCAGTTGAAGAGATTTACCAGATTTTGTCACATAAAGAATTGGAAATTAGCTAATTATTTTGGTAGTGAAACTAAACCTCAAAGGCATCCCACACTTCCTCTTGATTTCAGCTCTGTCATGGTGGTAAAATCATTTGCAATTTGGCTAAAACACTGATTACTTTAGTATGCAGAAGTCCAAAACTATTGACATGCAATTTGCAGCTGATGCCTGTAGGGATCATTTTCCATCACTTTAATGCCATCATCTCAATTTGCTTCTCAGCCCTGATTTGTGTTTTTCTGTTGCATCAGAGAACACCTTTATCTTCTCTAAACTGTTCATGTTCTATTTCATTTTATCTAAAATATCTTCTCAGGTGTTCAGATATTCCTCTATTTAAAGATAAAATGTTTGAGTCAACATTACTGAGTTGTTACATTTTCAAAACATCCCCTTAAGCTTTCTCAATGTATATCCATAATATTTAGTAGTTCCTCATAGGTTTATGAAAAAATTCCTTTTCTTGGCTCTGCAGCATGACAGAGAACAATCTTTATCTTTGAGATCAGGTCTCGAGACCTCTCTCCAAGAACTAAAAATGACACAGACAAACTGTGAACAGTGAGTGTGCAAATGAGACAGAGTTTAGGGTTATTTATGCTTACAGTTCTTTCTTTCTGGTGCCTTTTATATCCACTGCTATGAAGGCAAAAATTGCATTAACTGATTGCAAAAGCCCGAGTTCAAACAGGCACTTGGAAGAGGGGAAAAGTCAAATAGTTTAGATTTAATAGAATTAAAGTTCAGTTAAAAAAAAAAAAAAAGCCAGATAGTTACGACAAACCCCTTCTTGTGAGTGGGGTTTTTAGGAGTGAAGGAACCTTGCCATCAGTTGTGGTGGCTGTCTGCTGCCACCGTGCCTTCCTTCCCCAGCAGTGACCTGCCAGGACACTCCAGGCACACCTCGGAGTTTATTGTCCCTGGTGACAAAAGCACTGAGTTTGTGATGACATCGGGCTGAGAGCCCTCCCTCTCCAAAACCTCTTAGAAAACGACCAGCACAACAGGATGGTCACAACATGACATGTGCAAGTGACAGTCACATCCAGGGGACAGCTCCCACACAGCTGCTGGGTTACAACAGTGTTCCACACACAAACAGCGACAGTAAAAAGGCACAGCACAGGTATTTTTAATCAGTTTATCAAAGGCTGGATCTCACAATAATTCAAAATACCCAAGTGCCAGCAGTAAGCAGAAATACCCAAAAATACCCAGCTGCATCTCTTGGTAAAACAGGAAGGTGGTTGATGTATGTCACTGTTAGCCTGGAGTGTTTTACAAACAGAACAATTTTCTAATTTTTATATTTAGGAAGTGGGGAATAAATCAAATACTTTATTTTGAGAAGTTTTCCTCTTCACAAAAATTGTAACTTAGCAGCTTATCAGTATAAAATCACTGGGGAAAAAAAACACTGTAGGTTTTCAAACAATTTGTATAATGTATTTATGCTAAAATAAGCTATTTTGTATTTACTTATTACATCTATTACTCTTAAAAATTCTTCAGAATTTCCAAAAATGGTCCCAGTGAGTAATAGACTCCAGAATATATAATCACTTTTTGACAATTGTCTTATTTCTGTAATAAATGTGCATTTCTGTTTCAAGTGTTGACCATGCTGTATGATGAACCTCTGGTTTTAATTTCTGGCTTTGATCTAATGCATTATTTGAAGCTCTCTGGTTTTGTCTTGCTCTCCACTCCAAGAGAAGCTGTTCAGTTGGGATGTGAGTCACAGCTGTGCAGCATGACAGGAGGAAGTAGGCTTCTTCCCATTCCATCTGTTCTCAGACAAACCAACCACAGAAGGTTTGGTCCTTTTTTAGGTCCTAGCTCTGCTGAAGTCCATAAGCTTGTCTGCAAGTCTGGAGCAAAACAAACACTAAATCTTTCTAAGGAAATCAGGGGGCACATCACAGCTTGTAGCTTTCTCTTTTATTCATGTGAAAAATGACTGGGCAATGGAAGGCAGCAAAACTAGTAATACCAAATGGGCTTATGTCATGGTTAAACCTTTATATAATTTTTCTTGCTATTTTAAGGCTCATTTCTGTGAAATGCTTGATGTCAAGATGGAAGATGAGGGGCACTTGCAGCTTACATGTCTGTGTGTTTCAGCAATGCCTCACTTAGGGCATGATGTGATGCCTATAAAAGGCTTATTCCCATATTTCTGCTGAGGGAGTTACAGCAATAAAAAACTGAAGAGACACAGAGAGAAGTCTCAGGTCCTTGTTTATAAATATATAATGATGCCTCTATTCCAAGGAGCTCACAGCCATGTACAGGGGTTGCTGTGTGTAGTCCCATGGCCTTCCACAACAGTTGAAGCACTGTCTGTTGCTGCTTGCTGAACCTGAGGGGAGACATCAGTGAATGCAGAGCCTTATGTGGTTTTTGTAACTGAAATTCCTGACAGAAGAGAGATTGATCAGAAGCTACCTAAAGAAAATGCAGGACTTGTTTCTGTTTTATTCATATACCAGAGAAATCATCTATGCTAGAATCACATCAATGGGATCCATTTATTTTACAATGCTTTATTAATAATGTAAAGCTTTATATACTAACATTTGATTTTTATGCTCATTTAATCTGTTCTCTCTGATGCAGCAAATGCTGACATTTAAAAGTTGTGGTTCCTTTTTTATTGCTGGCTTTGGTTCCTCTAGAGCAGACTGACTGCTATATTTGAACAGTGTACATATCACATGCAAGTACAGGGTTTTTTCAACACTCAGGAAACAAATCATGCCAAAACTGCTTGTCTGGAATATCTATCCATTACTTGTGGATTAGACTATTTTTTGACATTAATTTTATGTCATGGTACCTCTCCAAGTTCAATGAAGATACTCTGAATTTCCTCCAATAGTGTCACTTTCCCCAATTAAAAATCTGTCATTCGTTAACTTGACAAAGAGATATCAACTAAAGAATTCAAACATCATTAAGCAAAAATTTGGAATCTCAGGCAACTGTTAGGTGAGAAGCTTTGAGTGGTAGCTACTGTCCAAACAGCTGGAATAAGTACTACTGTCTGGATTTAAAAACAGGAGGGCAGAGGGGCTCAGAGAGTGGCAGGGCAGAAAGGTGGGTAACACCACAGGTGGAACTAGAGTCCAGAAGGGAATTTTGGATGCTCACTGCTGTCTAACATTGACTTCTTTCTGCCAGTTACTCTGAATTATTACCTAATACTACATCATTAAATACCTGACTTTTACCACCAACTCAAATTAGGGTCAAGCCTTAATTACAATTTTTAAAGACAATTATGTCAGCTCTTTTAAGATGAAAAAGTGTCTGGAAACCCCTTTTTCTTCAGTAAGGTCTCTCTGTTTTGTGTGAGGTTTGGGGGGTTTTTGCTTCTGATTTTAATATAAATTATCTAAAGAAAGAAGAATACAATATGCTGAAAACCTTATTCCACCGTCTGACACTTCACACCTTTGCTTCACATCAAATTGGCTTTTGCACTTCAGTCCAAGCCCCTGTTTCCAGTGATTGTGAATTCCAGTTACAGCTTTTCACCCTAAACCAGTTTTTCCATTATTGTTAAGGACAGAAGGTTACTTTTGACCTCAGAATTGTACATGCTGTGTCCTGCAGGCAGCTGAACAGAACCACTGTCAGCTGGAGGTGTCATCTGTGAGTAAGGGAGCACACCTATGAATCAGTGCCAGGTGTTCTCTTGTTTCCCTGTACAAAGTGTGCAGGGCCTTCTCTGCTTCTCTGGGGCTTCATTCATGAGCTGTCAGTACAGAGCACAGTAATAGCTGGGGATGAAAGATACCACAAAAGTACCAATAATTATTGTCTCTGTAGTGTTGATAGTCTGTGTCATGGTGAGTAGAACTTTCTGGTATTGCATCAGCGTGATTACCCTGCCACTCCCCATCCACAAAGGAGAATAATCCTCCCTCAGTGCCAGCACACACACAATACACACATTCAGGCAGTATCCCAAACAATCTTAAATAATGATTTCTTCTTCTTGTCTGAGAAAAAGGCTTTCAACAACAATTGTAATGGTGAGAGAAGACAAGGTGATGGAGCATGGAATAATATTAAGACTGATCTAAGCCTCAGCTGTATGATTCATGATTTTATCAGAGGTATGGAAAGATTTATAATGGGTTATTGTCACTGCCATTTATTATTTTCTTCCATCCTACTCCTCTGTGAGGTGCATTTGTAACTATTCTGTATACAGCTCAGCACTGCAGTCATATGTATCAAACTGAGAATTCTTCTAATAAGTTGTCTGTTATTCTCACTTCTTTGCCCTATGTTTCATCCTCTAAGTTTCTTTTGTTAAACTAATGTTTCAGAATATTCCGTGTTTCTCTCTCTTCTCAATCTCAGGGGAAAATCCATACCTGCAAAGCGTTGAGTATTTGTAGCATGATGTAAGTTATCTTTTTCTCTTTAAAAACAAACACACCACTTACTAGGTAAACCAAAAAAAGATGCAAGAATAAAATAAAATGTAGCTGAAATATTGTAATGTTCCACAATAGAATAATTATCACATCATGTATTTTAAGGAGCATACACACAATTGTCTGCCAGGACAAATAAAGCCAGTGTAAGAGAGATATCAGCTACGATTTCAAATGCAAAATTTTTAAAAATTCCAAATGGCCTCTTTTATAACATTTGAGGAAATAAATATTTACAAATGTGTTGAGGAAAATTGTTTAAATATGTTGCCATTATCATAATCTACCCAAAGTGTAATATTGTTTTTAATGACTAACAGTAAGTATTTCTCTAGGTATTTTCTAATATTGTCAATTATATACCAAATTCAGTATAAAATTGTCAATTTAAAACCTGTTTAAACCACGCCCTGTGTTTTAACTTAAATATTTTTTGACAGTGCAAAACAATTGATCCCAAAAACAATAGGGTGGATGAGCACTGAGAAGAACATATGTAAAAAGATAATGCTTGTCTCATGACAGGATCATAAAACAATTAATGCTAAAGTGTTTTGTCTGTTACAGCCTTCATCCTTGTCTTTGTGTGCTATTTTGTAATTATATTGTAAATGCTGTTTTACCCCTTTTTCATAGAAAAAGCTCTAATCATCCCTCTCTTATACAGTGGATAAAAAAAGAACCAGTGAAGGAAGAGATAGGTGGTGGAAAATCAGAAACAGTTTTATGTATCCCTGGAGTCTTCCCATGTCCTGGCTCTGCCATCGGGCAGACACTGAGGTGCTGCTGTGTTCCCGTGCAGGATCTCAGAGGCCCCAAGGCTGCTGCAGCAGCAGGAGCAGCAGGAGGGGGTGGCTCTGCCCACACCTCCCTCCTGCTGGGCACCGAGCGCTGCCCGGTCATTGGCACAGGCTTGGCTTTAAAGATACTGAACTTACATGACAACTCATTTCACATTCCATCTGTGCCATGGAACACCGACATACGAGTGTTGCAAAAATAGCCTTCAGGTTCACAGTGGTGGTTAGGATTTCCCTGTGATGGGAAATATCTGAGAATTATTTCTGCTCAATAAAAGAAAAATGAAAGGGAGTTACTGTCATGGAATGCTCTGTCCACTGATGAAGATGCATTGTGTGGTATCAAAATAACTTAAAAATGTTCTGAAATTAAGAGGCGATCAAGTCACTGGAAAACCACCCCTGATGGTGGTTTCATTCATCCTCACTTTGCAGGAGCAGTGTGTGCATGGGTCCTGTCCTCACACTTCTTCCAGGAACAGATGGCAACGCAAACAAAGGGAACAATGCTTCTGTGCATCAGCCCAACCAGGACATGCTCGGGCAAGTAGAGCTATGGCAAGAACTAATTGTTGAAATTAAGATTCTTGGGATCATCAGATCTGCTCTGCTTGACTTCTGCTTCACTATTTAATGGAAATAAATGGTTTGCTTGAGGGAAAAAAGAAACCCAAAGCTCCGTGAGGCCTGACAGTGCCTGGGTTCTCCCATCTTGAGAAGGCTGGATGTGCACTGATCTGTTCTAAAACTTGCCAGCACCATTAACGTCACACACAGGAAAACCATAGGAGGGAGGATGGTGCGAAGATCCATGGGTTAAGGGAAACAATCTGGCTCTGCAGTGGTGGCACAGTGAGAGATGGTCCCATGGCAGGTGCCTGGCTGGGGAAAGCGGGCACCTGCCCACGGCAGCCCAGGGGGAGCGTTGCGGTGACCCGAGTTACACGTGCTCGGTACGTCTGGGGGGAAACACATTGACGTGCTTCAAGAGATGCCAGGAATGATGGGTGCCAGGCGGGATAGACGGGATACACGGCGGTGTCAAAGGCAGCTCTGTGCTCAAGAGCGACTTGTTACACACGGCAGGGCTGCAGAGGGACGATGCCCAGCCCCCTGTCCCTGCGGGCTTGTGCCAGCAGAGCCAGCGCTGACATCCCCGCTCAGGAGGGCTCCCCACGGCCGGCCCAGGGCCGCAGCCCCGCTCCTCACTGGGTCAGTAGCACAGCTCCGGCCCCGCTCCCGCCCGAGCCGAGGCACCGCCCGCGAGGCGGCCCCGGCGCGCCCGGCCGGATGTGAGCGCGGCGCCGCTTCCTGCGCCCGCAGTCCGCCCTCTCCCTCCCCGCCTTGGGTGGTGCCGCTGCCTCGTCCCTGCTCCAGGCTCAGGGCGGAGGCGGCCGCCGCTCCCTGCTCCGCTCAGCAGCCGCCCCGATGCAGGCCATCAAGTGTGTGGTGGTGGGCGACGGGTAAGTCCGAGGGGCCCTCGGCCGGGCCCGGCCTGCGCCGCTCCGCCGGCGCCGGGGGGTGGGTGGCGGCCGCGGCTTCCTGCCGCTGCCGCTGCTGCCGGGCGGGGAGGGGAGCGGGGCACGGCCGGGCCGGGCTGCGCGGGGTCCCCGGGCCCAGTCCGCATCGCCGCGGGGCCGGAGCTCCGGGCCGGGCCCCGGTGGTGGCCGAGGGTTTCGCCCTGGTGCGGGCAGAAGCACCGAGTGAAGGAACGGGGTGTGCTGGGCAGGCCGGGCCGCGTCCCTGCACTGCCACTGCTTGCTGCTGCTCTTTCATCACCCCCGTGCCTTAAAATAATTACTGTGCTTTTAATTATATGGGAAAATTAATATTGGTATGAAATACTTTTTTTGTGGAAGTAACAAACTTACTATCTTTAAGATCTTGATTTTTGGCATGTGACTTTTGCAGTAAAACTGAGTGAAATGGGCTCAACTCTATGCAGATCATAAATGCTTTTGGGCAGAAACTGATTTTTTGCCTGTAGACATCTGGTCTTGTAAGGCTTCTGTCTAAAGGAGAATGATAGGCCCTTGAAATACAAATAGTTAATGATATACTTGTCTGTAAAGAGCTGGTACACCTACAGTATCTTCATATGGTGTTACTTGTATGTGAAACAAGTTGGGGATGCTTCTTAGAATTGAGTTAACTCATAAGTTTAGCAATTGGATTTCAGTGTGAGGAGTGCTGGAATTGAGAAAAGAGTTTGTGTTTGGTGTTTTTGAATATTCTCCACAATACTCTTCTGCTCAGCTCAGAGGGATTCTCTCTCTTCCTGGATGTTAGAGCTCAGGGGAACATCCCAGCCCAGCTGGAAAACAAGACTTGTCTTACGCAGTTTGAGTTGTTTTTTTGTTTGGTTTTTTTTTTTCCTTTTAGAAGAAACAAAAATCCTAGTGTAGACTGAGCATAATTGGTATCACAGCAAACCTCTGTAGATTACAGAGGAGTGAAGTGTAGCTAAATGGACTCAGTACAGTGGTCTGTAATCTCACATGGTGCCTTATTTTTGAAGTTACTTGTGTGTGTTTGGGTGGGGTTGTTGATTTGTTTTTAACAATGTAGAATCCCTAAAAAGGCAGCAAAGTATGGCTGAAAGAGAAACCTTACAGCGTGCCAAATTTGTTTTGAATCACTGTGTAAGATTTGGGGCCACATGGACATGAAAGTCGTGTGTCAATAAATCATAGCAGTGTAATTTTTTGATGCCAGATAGGATAACTGTGGACTGCTCTTTTGCTTATATTGAATTTAAACCCAACAAAAATTGCTTTTCTAATACATGCATATATATATATATATATATATATATATGGTTTTTTTCAGTTCATCTGAACTCTGTATTTATAATGCTTTAAATAAACGTGATGCATCATGTTTGGGTGGGGAAAAGGTGCAGTCTACTTCCTCCTCTAGAAGGGAGAACTCAGCACAAGCCAGCTGTATAATGTTCAGTAATTCATTCAACAGAACAGTTCTTTGGGTCATTTGCTTTGTAAACCATCTTTCTTCCTGGCATTTCTGTAGTTCTCTGTCTTGGAAATGTAGGTGGTGTAGTTCTACCTGACTTTTGTACATATGTGTGAACAAAATAGTAATTTACTTTATTTTCCTTTCTCTTTAGTTAGAAACAAATCTTTTGTAAAGTTCTTTTGAGATACTGTTGCTCATTTTTGGTGGCTTTGTATCATTCTCTGTTCACCGTTTTTAAAATGCATTTAATGATTTGTCTTTCTTTGTGCTGTTGCTGCTTCAAGAGCTCCAGCATTGCAGGTATTCTAGGAAACGTCTTGTTTGGCTTAGATAAGGCCAAAGTTTTAGTGTTCCTGTAAAACAATGCAGGTTAAAGATTTGCTTATGTAATATAAAACTTGGGTATTGTTGTACGTACCCTCCACAAAGATCTGCTAGGAACAAAAATAAACAGAGCTTTAGAAGTACCTGTGGTTATTTTTCTGATTTGTTAACAAGTAGGCTGTTTCTCATGTGTGAGTCCCTTTTTGTTCTTGGAGTTTTGACCAGTGTAAGTTTGGACAACTAACTTGACTAGAAAAATGTGGCATGTGTGCTAGTTTGGGCTATCATATTTCCCTCCCTTTTTTTTTATTTTGCTGTGGGGATTGTTTGGGGGAAAATAAATGCCAACTGTTGCTTTGAGCTGTCATGATAGAGTAGGAGGAATGTGCAGGACAGATGAAGAGCAGCCTCTGGAGTAACTGCAGGAGTTGCTGTTGACTGACACTTGAGAAAAAGCATTGGTGGAAGTTATTTTTAGCAGCTTTTGTTTTCACTCCAAAAAGGCAGCTGTTCAGTGGTACAAAATCTCCAGCGATGTTGTGTAATGTTAGGAGAAGTTCTGTGTTTGGGAGAAATTACCAATTACTAGATGCCACAGAAGTTGTTGCACTTCATGCTCTTTTGTTGTAGGCAATTTTTAATTGTGGAAATAATGTATGAGCAGTGATTTAGGAGTCCTTGTCTAGAATTCTGCTTGATCTGAGGTCTCTGACTCCTAAAGCTGTGCTTTTTTGGGTGTGTATTTGATTTGATGGCTCGGGGAGAAGGGGAGGGTGTGTGTAGGGTAATTGGCTTCTTAGTGGTGGAAATAATGTATGAGCAGTGATTTAGGAGTCCTTGTCTAGAATTCTGCTTGATCTGAGGTCTCTGACTCCTAAAGCTGTGCTTTTTGTGTGTGTGTATTTGCTTTGATGGCTCAGTGAGGGTGTGTGTAGGGCAATTGGCTTCTTACTGAGCATAGTGCAGTGTTTGTGTGAGACACTGAACACCTCAGATCCCTCCCGTGCCATCTGCAGAAAGTGCAGGGACTTGAAGTCTGGTAACTTGTGTTCCTGAAAAAGTTCTTTAAAAAGTAGTTGTTTTCTAAGTACTGAAGAGCATATTTGGGAGAGGGTGTGGCACAGTGAGTAATGGAGCTTATCTGAGAGCTGTATGTAGCTAAACTCCTGTAGCAGCAGTACTGAACTCTGGATCTGAGGGTGGTACCAGGGAAATCTCAGCTGCTCTTCAGTGTCTGAGCAGAGACCTGGGCTGTTGGGCATCGTGTCTGCCAGAGGGGAAGGTCATGTGCATCAGGGAAAGAAAGAAATGGCACAAGCAAAGCCTTTTATGAAGGTTACCACCTGTTTGCAGGTAAAACATGGCTCCAAGGAGCTCTGCTACAGTGGGGAAATTTCATAAAACTTGTTAGTGTAAATAAAAAGAGGGTATGTTCTGTTCTTAGGAATTAATCCATATGTGGTTATATATGGTTATACTTAAGTGATAATACATTGATTCCTGGGTGCTACTCAGAATCAAAAAGCGACTCAGGGCTGTCTTTTGTTAAGGTAGTTTTGTTAAGCATTTAAAGCTAGATTTCTGTAGGCCATGTTTTTAATGGCAGTCAAATGTTGCTAGTTTCATTTATGTAATAGTGGGTGGACAGAGCTGTGATTAAGTAGTTGCTAGAAATCTTATGACTAATCTTGGTGTTATTTTAGATTCCTAGTCTCAGCCTTTATGTACAAGGATTTAAACTTTGCCAAACAGTTAGAATTCTCTTTAGGGGAGTTGCTTTATTACAGAAATTAGTAGTCCAAAAAAGTTGATAAAGCACTTAGAGGATGTACTTTATAAAGGTAGGCATTAGTGTTTATTTTTAAGACCATAACGATCTGATTCGTGTGGCAGTGAGCCAGAAGGCAAGGAAAGCAGGAAACCTGGATGGAGTAAGTCTCAAATGGGGTTGTTGAACGTGTTTTTTCTTGTTTAAATGGCTCTGGCTGGTTGGTGCTGCAGAACACACTACAGGCACTTCTGAACTTGAATGAAATCTCTCGTCACCTTCCCGTGCTGTTTTGATTAGCCAGAGCAGATTCAGGAGTTTCAGTGCCGGGTGGGCAAAGGAGCCTGGATGCACAGAATAGTTCTCAATCTGCTGCTGGAAATGTTAAGTTCAACAGTAATTTGTTGGAAGCTCAAATTACCTGTAATGATCTTACTGGAAGCTGGAGTGTCAGCCCAGACAGGTTCCAGAGGCATGAGAACGTGTTGTCTCTGTGCCTCAAGAGATTTCCCAAAGCATTTGGCTGTTGTCCTGCTGGGGATCCTGAAGGTTTTCCCACCTGTCCTTTGTGAGCTGGCCCAGCACAGCCGGCTGTGTGGTGCTGTGAGAGCAACTCAGCAGCACATCCAGACTGATCTAACTCATCAGCAGGCAGCTAAAATAGCAAGTTGTCCTTATGGGGGAGGAATAACTTTCCTTAACTCCTTGTTCTGGCTTGCTAGAGCGTTAGTTCAGGAGCTAAGATGGGATCTCCTCTTTGACAGCTGTTAAACAGGTAGCTGGGTGGTGAACTGCTCCTCGATTGTCTCCCACACAACTTTTTTTTTTAAGGGCAAATCCATCTACTTTTGAGCACAAGTGTATCTCAGACCTTTTACAACAAGGGAATGTTCAGAGATTGTGCTTAATGAGAACAGAATTAAATGACTCCTTTCATGATGCTATTATAGCTTGGTAAAGAGAGTGTGTGCTGAAAGGGAAAAAACCCTCAGACTGTGTGAGGAGCTGGTGTCTTAGAAGCAGGTGAGAAAACCAGGGTGGAAAACTGCAGGGAATGATCAGAGCTGCAGCAGATAGGATGTTATGGTATTGGCTAAGAAACATAAGTCATATTACAATTAAAAATGGGTGTGTGGGACAAAATCCCAACTAATTTTGTCCACTGAAGTGTAGCTTGGGCATTTCAGGGGATGTCAGAAGCTGCTATCAAATACATTCTTGGGCTGATGCAGTGAAGAACTGCTTAAAGCTGAATGGAGAGACTTCAGTTAGGGATTGAGCCGTGACTTATGGATATGACAGAGCTCAAATTCACTTGTGAAAGATTTAGTTCAGGAGGCTCGTGAGTCAAACCTCGTACTAATGGCACGATTACGTGTAGGTGCAGCAAGGATTCCAAGTTACTGCTGACTGGCTTTGAGCAAATCGCTGTGGTGATAAAACATCTGCAAGACAATGCAGTTTTCCCTGCCCAGGAGCAGGCAGGGGGATCGGGCTGGGAGGCTGGCTGGCAGCATCCCTGGAATCTCTCACAGGGTCAAAGGATTATGCACTGCAAGTGGGAAGCCTGCTAGGGAACCGGTCTGCAGTGTCACACTCTTTGCAGATACTATTTTAAAAAGAGAAATAAGGCCCAATTTCAAGTTTTCCAACACTTGATTGAAACTGTAACAAAAATTGAATGCTGTCGTTAATCAAATGTTTGACTCCAGATAAGATGTGGGGAGGAGGGTAGAGAGGGAATGAGCTGGCTGCCAGAGTTTTGAAGGAATCCTGGAACAGAGCCTTGTCCTGCCCCCATTTGAGGCTCTTGTGAATTAGATCAGTAGGAAGAGGTTTGCTGTTCCAAGTTTTCCAGTCCTGGAATGTAATTTATCTTCAAATCAGTTAATGAAATGTTTGAGTAGTGGGTGAACGCATGTGGGGAGTCACTTTGCAATAGCAGTAAATAATATGAGAGTTATCATTTGTATTCATTCCTTAAATACTCCAAAGTAATGATGTGTTGAGAAATTATACTCTTCAAGCTTTCTTTAACTTCACTTATATGCAAGTATACAATTTTCTGGAAAAGATAAGAGTTCTGGAATTGTGTAAGGGTATCTGGAAATACTTGTCAGGGTTTTTTAATTTCAGAGAATTGGAAGAAGGCCATCTTTCTGAGTATTCAGTCAGGCGACTAGGAGATGTTAGTAGTCTAATTAATACATGTGGATTTGTTGGGGGTTTCTGTCACTAAAAATTAACAAAATGTGGTAATTTGTCACTTCACAAAATGGATGTTTATGCTAGGTGTGTTTTTATTGCCAGTAATTTTAAAGCTGCAGTGTGTCAGCTGTTTTTCTGCACTGTAGTGACTGGAGATGTTCAGTTGTCCTTAGGTGTCTGGATGTAATTAGTTTTCTTACCTCTACAAGGAATATAATTTCTTGTTATTCAAGATGAATGTGTTTTACATGTGAACTTTCTTTCTTTGCAGTGCTGTAGGTAAAACATGCCTACTCATCAGTTACACAACCAATGCATTTCCTGGAGAGTATATACCCACGGTGTAAGTACTTGTAAAATCCAAAGAACTCATTTCTGTCAGCTTCTCAGTGCCTGCTGCCATTCCAGATTCCTTAACTGAATTGTTTGATGTGGCTGCAAGGACCCCTCAGGTGTGTGAGGAACACTTTGAGCTTTTACTGTGGCACAGTCACACCAGTGATTGCTGATGGTCCCTCAGTTTTGGCTCTCTGGGCCTGGCTGATTAGGGACTAACATTTGCTAACATTTTACCAGATGTTGTTCTCTTCCAAAATAGTGTGTTTCTGTCTCTAATGTCGTTCATAATGAGCAGTACCAAGGCTGAACAGCTTGTAAAACATTATATCATAGTCAGAAATAGTTGTCTTACATGGCTGGTGATTTTTTGTTTATTTGTTCTTTCCACTTTTTGTGCTACTGCCAATCCTGTGCTAAGCCAGCCACGGCTTTTTGGCTCCTCAGGCGAGACTGTGGAGACTCATTTATTCTGGTGCTTCCCTTTTTCTTTCAAATAAGGATTTGTCAGTATCAGTATTAGTGCAGTTCTCTTTTCCAGGGCCTGTTGAGTGTGTTTTATACATATACAGCTTCTTTTCCCTTTTCAGATGTTTCTGTATTTTCGTCTGGCTGTGCTGCTCTCTGAAGTATCGATTAGTTTTTTTCAGACAACAAAATACATTCTAATAAGGTTTATAGAGGACTTTTGTTACCTGTCCAAGGCCTTGTTGCCTTAGTTACTGCTGTTTCCTTTTTTTTGGTCTTAAATTCGAGTTTTTGCATTATAGTGTCTTGTGTTCCCAGTGAGTTTAGAACCTTTGCACCCACAGCAGTGATGAGGTAAAAACAATGCCTCCACTGGCCCCTGGTTATGAGCTTTGATATTTCATTGGAGGGGGTTTTGATTAGCAGGATTAATTAGCTTTTTTTTCTTACCTACCGTTGTCATTAAGGATTTCTTGGTTGTTGCTCCTGTATCTTCTGTTCTAAATCTCACACCATGAGACAGATTAATTTGCTGAATGTCCCACTAAGACTGGAAAGTGCTTGCTAAGTACATCACCTGCTTTCCTGTACTCGCTGGGATTAACACTTCCTTTGGAAGAGCCGTGGCAGATCACTTCTGCTCAGACTGGACCAAGTCTGTTGTGTATAATTTTTTATTCCAACAATTTCACTGTCTCAGGGGAGCTGACGGATGCCGTGAAAATGTTCCCTTCCCCAGTTTTCACTGTTTCTCCCTCTGTGAGGGAAAAATCTTGGGTGCCTTATTTTACTGCAAGCTAATGCAGCTAACTCTCTCTTTATTTTTAGTTTTGACAACTACTCTGCCAATGTAATGGTTGATGGAAAGCCGGTGAACCTGGGTTTGTGGGACACAGCTGGTCAAGAGGACTATGACAGACTACGCCCGCTCTCCTACCCCCAAACAGTAAGAGCTGCAGGGTGGAACCAAGAGCAGCCTCTACAGCCTTGTCTGACATAAAGCATTTTTCTTTTTGAACATAAGGCAAACATTGTCACACCTGGAGTTGTATTTATTAGTAACAGTGACCCTCTTTCATTTCTTGTGCTGTAGCTGTATTTTATAGTCTCTGGGGTGTGTGCAATTGTAAAAAAGTTAAAATTTGCATGCTCTGTGTATTTGTGTGCACTGGTACTTGCCGGGTTTTGTGTAGTTGCAGCCTCAGAATTGTCTAGAATGCTTGATTTAAAATAAGAAAAACCACCCCGAAACTACCTCTAAAAATCTTGGTGAATAGTCCCATCAGCCAGTCCATTGATTTTAAGGTTAGCATGCCTGCCAAAGGCAGGGTTTGTTTTTGGTTTTAGGCGATGTTTGGCTGCAACCTGACACTGTCACTGCTAAGCACTTGATATTGTTTAGTCTGTGTGAAGATGTTCTACATGTGAAAGAGGCAGCACTGAATGAAGAGATTATTGGTATTGACAGAGGCTGTGGTGTCCCAGCTTTCCAATGTACTTGAGCCCGTGGGTGTTTCATTGCTTGCTGTAGATTGTGCTGTGACATCGATACAAATAAGCTTCTGTCTTCCCTGTGTGCAACTGGTTAAGTCCTGCCTGCATCCTGCATCTTTCCATGTTCAAGGAAAACACTGAAGTGATCTGCTTTCTTCTTTCCAGTGTGACTTCAGCTACAGTTAATCTTTGTAAAGGTGGTTTTGTAATCTGTTTAGAGCAGTGGCTTTTACCTGATGGAGCTGTGCTAGGGTAATTTGCAGGGTTTTTTTGGCACTGATTACTCTTGCTGTTGACTGTCAAATATATGTTAAATGCTGGTAATATAAAATGCAAAATTGTTTCACTCTACAGCATAAGTGCTCTCTTGAATAATGTGAATCTTATTTAAGGAACTGTGGTGCTATTTTCAGTAATCTTTCCTTAATTCACTGCTCACTAACTTACAGTCATGAGGCTTCCCCGTCAGTTATGATACACAAAATTGATATGAACTTGCCAGTGTGGGCAACTATAGTTGAAATGTCAGAAATATCTGTCTATTTTACAAGGAGAGACAATGGGAAACTGGTTTTCTCTAATACTTAGATATTTATAGGATACCTATGAGGTCAGTTTTGCCGAAAAGTAGAAGGTATGTTGAAGGATCTTTAGTAGGAACAGAATGTATGTGACAAAGGGACAGAATGCACATAGCTGTCTTCAGCCTGCCAAAGTAACTGTGGCTTTCTGGTAGACTGCAAAATAATTCCTTGTCTAAGCATCCTAGGGAAAAAGTCTTGTCTGTGCAAGGGTGTATAACTGTTCAGTACAGTTATATTTGGAGTACTTTCAGTTGTTTGGATGGGTTTTTGCAGCGGAAAATGAAATGGGGCTGTAAGTCTCCAAGTTCTTGGGAAGAAGTCTTCAGATTTCAGACTTGTGCAGTATCAAAGATTCATCACCCCCACACAACTAAGAAAAAGCACTGAGGAAGAGAACAGTGGTGCTGACGAAACCTGACTTTTTTTAGGATCTGTGTTCAGCCTCTCTTCTCCTTCGATGTGCTATTTAAAACTCAGCCCTTGCATGTTCTCATGGCCCTCCTTTCCCCATTTGTGCACCTGAAGGATGTTTTGGGCAAGGTGAAAGCAGCAGGTGTTGGTTACTTGGGCAGTGTGTGCTGAGATCAGCCACCCAGCAGGTGACAGCTGGTAACTTCACAGTGAGGCATTAGTTTGTATCTCTTTCTCCTTATTCATATTTTTATTTTATTCCTTAAACTATGCAGAAATTTAATAACTTCTTCTTAATGCTAATCTACTGCTATTTTCAAATATTTGGGGAAGGTAAAAGTTGGGACAGAAAAGGTGGTCACATCTGTTTCCTCAGGAGACCAAACCAAAGGGAAATTTTTAGTCGGGTGCTTTTCAGGAGAGGTTTGATCTTGCAGGTTTCCCCCGACAGTGCAGAACTGCTTTCTGGGGAAGGCTGCTGTCTGCTCTGGGTGCAGCTGGTTGTGCTGAATTACAGGGCAGCGTCTCTCTTAAGAAGAAAATCCTCCTTCAGAGTATCTGTGAGCAGAAATTGCTGACTGAAAACATTCTCCCTTAAACCCATTTGAGGAGTAACTTTATCTCCTCCTGTTATTAGGTTGGAGGAACCAATGGTAAGAATATATCTTCCAGTCTGACAGATCAACCTATTGCCGTATGTAAAACTTTAAATAAACTTCAGTTCCAAGTTCTGTCATCTTGTCTTGCCTATGATAGTGATAAATTGGCCCCTATTTTTTGAACAAATACTTTCCTTGGAACTATCAAATTGCTAGATCTGAGAACTCTGTTACCAAATTTGTATGAGTTGCTAAGATTAAATATTTTCTTGAAAACAAATAGCTTTTCCTACTAGTGTGCAAGACACCTGAGATCTTTCAGTAATTCCTTGTGGTTACACCAAATCTTTTAATCTCTGGAACTAGTGGAGGAGAGAATCTCCTCAAGTGCAGCCCTCGAGTCCCTACAAACCAGCAGAATTGGAAAACAGAAGTAGTGGCCATAGTATCACATTATTTGATGTTGTTTCTTTCTTCTTCTGGGACGCTGCTACGGAAACTTGTTGGGTGATGCATGAACAACTGGGTTGCAAGTGCTTAGCAGTGAGATGTCAGTGCTGACCTAACAAAATGCCTTGAAATGCAGCACAATCAACTAACACTCTGCAATGCCTGATTCTGTAGCACCTTTGGTACCGGAATAAGTACGGATGCAGAGGTAGGTTGGGGAGAGTTGGGCTTGTTTGGGACACACCTGCTGAGTTTTGG
The DNA here is from genome assembly GCF_014805655.1 of Passer montanus. Taxonomy (NCBI): domain Eukaryota; kingdom Metazoa; phylum Chordata; class Aves; order Passeriformes; family Passeridae; genus Passer; species Passer montanus. The sequence goes on from NW_024373256.1 coordinate 7,092,973, forward strand.
GTCATACAGCAAGTTTGCATCAGCACAGACAGAGGAAATGAGTGTTGGGGTTATTCTGAATGCCTGCACACCTGGAGCGTGTCATCTGTGAAACCTGAATTGTATGCTGTGGTTACTAGCAACACGTGCTCTGAAATGTTTTTATCTGCTCTTACTTAGAATCTTTTGCCTTCAGTTGAAAAGCAAGATATGCAAGATCCCTAAAAAACACCCTTTTTTTCTGCTTTCTCATTATTTAGAAAGGGAGGAGCTTTGAGATTTTTAATGCCCTTTTCAATCCTCATTTGCTTATAGAGAAGTTCTAAATCTTTTTTTTACTGGCATTCAGTAGGAGTGAAGTTCTGTAAGAAGTTCAACAAGCTGCTTCTGATTTGGGTATGGAAGCAATAATTGTAGAAATTCTTGTCTAAATTTTTTTTAAAATTTCATACTGTTGAAATTGGCCTTTGCAATTTAAGACCACTTTAGAGTTGTGTATAAAAGTAGCACTTTGCAGAAGCTGCTTCTGATTTGGGTATGGAAGCAATAATTGTAGAAATTCTTGTCTAAATTTTTTTTTAATTTCATACCGTTGAAATTTGCCTTGGCAATTTAAGACTACTTCAGAGTTAATAGTGTGTTAATAGCTAACACTTTCCAACATCCCATGCTGATGAGGTCAGTGAAGAAGAAATGACATTTAGAGGAAAAATCCCTTGAAAGGCAGTATTGGTGTCCTAGTTGCTGGCTACTGCAAAAGCTGATTATAAATTTAACTGCAATCTATTTGTTATTTTCTCCCCTTTCTCTCTGGCTGCTTGTAGCTGCCTGGGAATGGATTTCCCACTGGGAAAGCTGCCTCTGATTATCATGTGCAACTGTATTGCTGACCTTGCCTTTTGCAAGTGATAGAGCTGGCAGTGTCATGGAGATACTGTTGGTGTTGGCCTGTTCATGACACTCTGCAGTGGTTTCTCTGTTGGGCTGACCTCTGTCACCTTGTTTTGTAGGATGTCTTCTTAATCTGCTTTTCCCTCGTGAGCCCAGCTTCCTTTGAAAATGTCCGTGCTAAGGTAAGGATGAGCTGGTACTGTTTTATTTCTGAATGTTCATCACGCTGTTCACTGTACAGCAGAGCTTGGAAAATATTAGGTGCTTTTTTTTAATTGTTTTTCCCACAGGCCCCATGCAATGCAGTTTGGAAAAGCAGAAATCCATTTGCCTAACTTGTGAGTCATGGAAGTTCAGGGCACATGACACACTTCAGTACGAGTTGTTCCTTGATGCATTGATAACAGTAATTTAAGTGTTCAGCCAGCAAGGTGCTGAGAGCACAAACAGGAGCTTTCCTTTTAGTACAGTTTGAAAAAAAGAGTTTTAAAACAAATGCATGTAAAAATTGGGTTGATAGCACTTGTTCCTTGCATCAGCCATCCTTCTGCACGTGCTCTGTGACTGAGGGAGTATTCCATGTCCTCAGACAGCTCAGCTGCACAAGGAGGTGTCTCCGTGGGCAAGGGGGGTCAGGGCATTTCTGGTGTGTGAGGAAAATACAGCCCTTAACGGGCTACATTTTAAATTGTATGGAAATAGCTCTTGGCTTCACTAACAGGGATGTCCCTCTTCTAATCATGCCCGGATGGGATCTGGGTGCTCCCTCTGCTCCGATGGAAAGTGAAGGACTGGGAGCTTCCAGCTGTGATGCTCCAGGGCCTGCAGGGAACTCTGCCCCCACACGAGACCCCATTTTTAATTTGTCTTTTGCAGTGGTATCCCGAGGTGCGGCACCACTGTCCCAACACGCCCATCATTCTCGTGGGCACCAAACTCGACCTGCGGGATGACAAGGACACCATAGAGAAGCTGAAGGAGAAGAAGCTGACTCCCATCACCTACCCACAGGGCCTTGCCATGGCAAAAGAGATCGGTATGGCAGCAGCAGTGGGGTTATTGTGGGCTGGATCTAGGCTGTGTTTGTGGAAGACCTTGTACCTTAATTAAATGGAATGCCTGGCTTCTGCTGTGGAGCCAGCTGGGAGCAGAGCTGCTGGAGCTGTGCAGAGCTGCTCTGTAACTGTGTCTCTGCTTCCCCCAGGCGCAGTGAAATATCTCGAATGCTCAGCACTTACGCAGCGAGGCCTCAAGACAGTGTTTGATGAAGCCATCCGAGCAGTGCTGTGCCCCCCTCCTGTAAAGAAGAGGAAGAGAAAATGTCTGCTGCTGTAAACTCACCCTCCCCCAGCCCATCAGCCCTGTGCTTTGCTCAACAATGGAGCATTCACATGCCAATTTTTTTCTGTTATAAATTAGTTCTCTTCCATCAATTCTTCAACCAATTGACAATTTCATGGTTTCATTTGTTTAAAGTATGACCCTTACCTTGCATCCTTCTAAGAGCAAACTCCTGAAAAGACACACCTATGTAAAGCCTTATTTTTAAAATCCTCTTCTTGCTCAATTAAATGTTGCCAAACTATCTGCTGAACTAAGTCGCATTGTTGTGCTACAAACACTAAGCACTAAACTGTTTTTTAAAGATTCTTGTTGAAAATGACTCTAATTTCTGGTAGGAAATGCAAAATCTCTTTATAGTTTTTCACAGTAAGTAACAGGACCGGGGAATTAGCGGAACATTGCGCTCTAACGTGTTTTATTCTGAACTGTTTTCCCAGCACAGCCGTTGCCTCGTGGTGCAGCCAGCACCCATCTCTGGCAATGACTGACACGCCTGAGTCACAGTGTAAATGCTTTACCATTGGTAAGGGCTTGGTTGCAATCTAGTTCTTGCTGCTGTGATTGGAAAATTAACTATTACTGAAATGTATCTAGTCCTTTTGACAGCGTTGTATTGTGATGAATAAATGAAATATTGGGTTGGATCAGGAGATAGTGCCAGACAGTATTTTGACACTGTACAGCTGACTTACACTACACTGCCAGAGTAGCTCAGCAACCATTTTCCCAGAGGTGCAGTAGTGGAGAGAGGTTGGTGTTCATGGGTAAATTCCTTTGAATTTCAAGTAGGGCATTCATGTAGGTACAATTCTGAATCAGTCATTCCCACTTTTATGTAGTAAATGCTTTTCTTGTAGAATCTCTTCTTATTGAGCAATATAACTTGTATTTTAAAACTTTCTGATTGATAGAAGTTTGCTTTTTTTCTTTTTTTTTTAGAGTAGAATGTTCAAGCATATCCTCATTTTCCTCTTATTTCTGACCCAGTAAGTTATGCTTTCTGAGGCGCTTTTAGTCTATTAACTAGGTGTAAAAATCATGTGAAGCAGCTTTACACATTTTAGTAATTTTTATATTTTAAACCTCTGTAACTGACAAACCTTTCAACCATCACTATTTGCAAGGTCCCCCACTGTAACATGACTAATGCAGCCAAGTGTTCTTTCTGTCACTCCATGTGCAGCATCGATTGCGTAACGGTAACTTGGGTCTGTGAGGTTCTGTAATTAGTGCTCATGTTCTGTACCTTCCAAACTGGCAGGAATATGATGTTGAACTACACCCTTTCAACCACTAAAGCAAAATTTAAAAATAAAAGTTGCAAAATTGTGAAGTTTTTACATTGATCTTTTGCTAATGCAATTGGCAGTATGTTTTGCATGTATGACTTAATAAATCCTTGAATCATAAGTGTGGTAATGTTTGAGTTTCTGAGCAAGTGTCTCATTCCTGTGCCTCTCTGAGCACACACTCTTGTTCTGTGCCAGCAGCCCTGAGTGCACGTGTCTCTTCAGGGCCAGTGTGCAAAGCCCAGGCTGGCAGTGCTCCCCTGAGAACCCAAACTAAACACAGCACTTGGCACCAGCTCTGCAGAGGCCTTGCCCTCTCAGTGCAGTTGTTGCAGCTCCTGCTGCTGCTTGTGCAGTGGTTTAAAGCTGCTGGCAGCGGGGGGCAGCTTCTCTGTTCCACTCCCCTCTATGCAAACAAATCCTTTTCCTCTGAACCAGTCACAGTTTGTGCTAAAATGCCCCAGATTCCAGGCTTTTATTTAAAGCCCTGTTCTGTGTGCTTCCTCCCCTCCTCCAGAGTGGCTGCACCCAAGGCTGGGGCCCTGGGACCCCACAGCACCCAAAAGCAGCACGAGCCCTCCTGGTGCTGCCTGCCCTCATTGCTCTGACAGCCAGCACTGCTACTGCCATTGCACAGGAGCCAAGGTTTTATTTAATTTCGTCTCCATATCAAGTATCACAGCAGGAACATCCACACAGTTAATTCTCAACCACATCATATTTTACTTACATCAATTTCTTTTAAATAAATGCTGCTGAGCCTTAAAAAGGAAAAAAAAAATAAAATAGTTACACACTAGAAACAAGGAATCCACTTTTTCAAAGTCATTACAACTGGTTACACATTCTTGGCAGAATCAGAGTGCTGCTCAGTAGCTGGAACTAGAGCAAGTGACCAACATGATGCCAGGGCCTGAATGTTAGTTTTTTTTTCCTTCTCATTAAGTAGTTTTAGTTAAAAATCAATAAAAGCAGTGATGTAGATCAACACATACAAAAGACAGGGAGATTAAGGAATATTGCACATGTACATCCAAACAGCATTTAACCACAAGCCCTCAAGAGCAGCCCTGGGATCCCAGCACAATCTGTAAGAAAAAGTAGTGCAATCACTGAGCCTGCCCAGCCCCCGCCCTGCTGGGCCGGGTCACTCCCCCTGAGCCCTGAGCTGCAGCCCCTGGGCTCTGCCACGGCCCAGGCAGCCAGGAAGGGACGTGGGAGCACAAGTGGAGCTGCAGGTGGTGGATGAGGTGTGGCAGGCTCTGCTCTGACACGTGGTTCTCACACACATTCACTTTGGTCAGCGTTCAGCTGCTGTGCCAGCGCGCACGGGCTCGGCTGGAGCTTCTCATCCTGATCCCTTGTGGACAGCCCAGCCCTCAGCACAGAGACACAGTCTGTGCTTGCACCAGCACAACATTCCCCGAGGTCCTGCAGGGCACTAAGACCCTTGTTCATTTTATGCAATGTGAGAAAAGTACTGAAATCCACTTAAGCGTGAAAGTGGAATGTGTCCTGGATACCTGAAACCTGCAAAAAGCCTCCCAGGTCGTCCTCGAGCTGTGGTTATACTGCACTGGGGTTGTAGTCTCGTGTTTGACAAGACAGACACGATCCATGTTCCTGAGACAAACTGTTCAGAGCTTTGAGCACAACATCTGGCATGTGGTCTGTGATCATCTTGGGACTTATTAAAATGCTGCTGAAGACGGTTTCGTTTGACCACCTTGCCGTGTATTTAATATCTGAAGAACACAGCCTAGGGAGAAAACACACCATAAACACAATGGCCCTGTCAGAACTGGAGCAGCCAACCTGGAGACTCTGGCCATGGCTGAGGGAGGAACTGGAACCCCCTCACAGCAGGTCTGCCCTTCAGCAGAGAGCTGGAATTGCTGCCATGAAGTGTCCCTGAGGGCAGAGCTGCACCACGTCACACTGTGCTTTAACAGGGAAAGAAGCCATCATAGATTCAAATAATTCTGCTCCCAAAAACATGGAAAGGAGCCTGAGCAAGGAGAGGAGGGAATTGAACACTGCACATTAATGTGGCAATGTCAGTTTAGGGAATAAGGAACAGTGGTATCAATAGGAGACCAGGCAATATATTTAATGCTGCACATAGGATGCAAAATTTGTCTGTAAAATTAAATACCAAATACATGATGGGGGCTCTTGTGTGCTGGGCCTACTTAGAAAAACTCCCATTATCTCATTCCACAGCACACCATTATTAACTGCTGTGCTGTGGAATAAAAGAAAAGAAATCAGCTCAATAAAGTAGAAGAGCAGTCATTGGGAAAGCCTGCCCAGGTCAGAGGTGTTCAAGTATCTAACTTGTAAAACCAGTATTAAAATTGTTAGAAATTAAAGATATGAAGCTTAAAACATTGATCTATTGAATGGGAGAAAAGAAGTTAATTTCTTCTCCAATCCTTTTCTTTCCTCTCTGTAAGGGGCAATTTCTCTTTTCTGCTGTAAAGATGGTCTTGTGCAAGTTAAAAATGCTCTGATTTCTGTTTCACAACATGAGAGGCTATCAGGGCCTGCCTGGCTTATGGGCTGTTTCAGGTTGCTTTGTCTAAAAAAACCCCAACATCAACAAAAAAACACACAAAAAAAGCCCTGAACACAACACTGCCCCAACAAAGCCACAATCCTCACCCTTCCAGCACTTTCAGTTTTCTGGTGTCTTTGTCTCAGCTTCCTGCATCCACAGAAAAGCAGCAAGTGACAGGAAAATCTACAGACTGTGTGGGCACACACTGGTACTGGGGCAGCACTGCAGGCAGTATTGCACCTCCTTCTAATCACCAACATTCCTGGGACTGCTCAGTAATGAGGAATTTTGTTACCACTCCACCTCTACCAGCACACACAGCAGATCTCCAGTCTCGGGCAGAAACTGCCACTGGCAAAGCTGAAGGTGCCAAGTTTGGGTTTAAAGTCCTCACTTCAGCAGCTGCAATAAATGGGCAGGATAAGGCACAAAGAGAACAGTGTCCAGGGCTTGAAGTGAAACAGAAGTCAGGAGACACAGAATAGAAACTGAAAACTGGGCAATGTGCAAAGAGCAAAACTGGGTCCTGGAGGGTGGTGCTCATCATTGTTCATCACTTACCTCCTAGAGCTGCATTCTTCAACAACGTGGATAATCTTTCCAGGCAGATACAGGTGAGGATACTGAGGGGGTGAATTCAGGCGTGGCTCCTCCTCAAGGGCGTTGTAGGAAGGCGACCGATGAACCATTAAACTCTCCTCGGCCAGGAGGGGCTGGCTCAGGGCATCCTGGCTCCTCCCATCCAGCTCTGTGGGGAAATCATCAGGATCTCCTCCAAACACCTCGTACCAACAGCCCCGCAGCAAAATCTGGTACTGAAATCAGAAACAACAGTCCAAGTTTGGCATCTTTTCAAGTAACTTACTCTAGTCGTGTGCTTGCACACACTTCATCTGAAAATAATTAAAAGATTAAAAATTACTTTATGCACATGCTCCCCAAATTTTGTGTGAGTGATCTCCTTCCCGAATTTTCCCCACAGTAACATGAATTTCAGCAGTATGGACCTTAGCCCCCAGCAATACTACAGAAAACATTACCATCTTTACCAGCTGGATTACTCCACGTGGATTCTTGCTCTGCAGGTTTAACTTTTCTTGCGCCTGTAACTTCTAACTGTCCATTATCTTATTCTGTATTTACGTCACACAGACCCTCTGCTCACCCCTAGGACTACATGGAAACCTTGGGGCATGGCAGATTCAAATTCAGATGTTCAGAAATGGCAGTTCTGAATCTTTGAGCCACACCTCTGTACCTCCAGTACCATCCTGCCTGACACCACCTGATCCAGCACACTCAAAACTGTTTCCCACTAACAGTAAAAGATAAAGAATTAACACTGTAACAGAGAAATATTTGCTTTTCAAATGAATTCTGACAGAAATGTATAAGTAAAATCAATAATTTGCTTACCTATTGGTACTAGTTATTACACTATTAAAGTAAGTAATCTTACTAACTTTTTGTAATTTTAGCTGTTTGGGGTTTTTCTCCCATTTTTGTTTTTTAATAGTTTCCTTTTATCAGCAAAACTACCAAACAATTTCAAGCCTTTGATGTTGTAAACTGGTATACTGGGAGTCTTACTGAATCCTAATCTTCAACAACATAATTTTACAGGATAGGACACTAACACAAATGTCACTGAATTAAATGAAAACAATTTTGTTCTGAAACACAATTGTAACTCTCAGTTTTAAGATCATAAATACACACACCAGCAGTCACTTCATTAAATTTGGGACTTAACCCAGGTAACAATTCCACAATTTTAACCAGGAACTGCATTTGGTTACCTTGGGCCTGTTGCAGTTTGCCACAATTCTCACTATTCTTCTCTTTAAATCCTCCATGTTGGGCATACTTAACCTGTTTAAACACACAGAACAAAGTAAAGCAAAGCCTCCTATTGTCTGCTATCAAACACATCTCCAAATATCAATTTAGAAGTATTTTCATCTCACCTTGCAACAAGGTCTTTTCCAACAATGACTGAAACAATGAAATGCTTAGTGTAATCTGCAAGTGATTTGCTTAAACAAAAGAAAAAAAAAGAAGAAAAGCAGTTTAGACACACTAAGGAGATAAGCACCCTTTAGTTTTAGGATGATCATAATAATTCAGTAAAAATACAAGCACGTGGCAGCACCATTTGCAGTCAGTGCCTCAGTGAGTGTTCAGACCCTCCTGCTGAAGGTGACAGAGTAACTGCAGTGCTGCCTCTAAGGGTGTGTGGATGTCCAACAGGCCAAGGCAGACAAGTCAGGTGAGTATTTTTCTGGAACAGTTATTTTAACCTCTAATTGTACTGCCTGACAGATTCCCCAGATGTGTTTCATTCTGTAACACTCCCCCAGGAACTCAACTCCAGATGGAGCAAATTAATTTGAGTGGAGAACACACAAACTCTTCCCACAGCTACCAGCCAACACACCTGGCAGCTGCCTTGGCTTTTACAGCTTGGACAGAGCCAAGCAACAGAAGCCTCTCACCTTAGGAGCCCTCCAGGGGGAGAGAAGGCGTAACACCTCAGCGTGGGGAAGGAGTTCCTGAGCATGATGGCCAGGATAGACGCTGTCCCACCCCCCAAACTGTGACCAACTATCACAAGTTTGTATTCCTGCAGACAGAAAGACAGACTTAGATGGACAGAGAAAAAGCTGTGGGTAATTTTACTGATAAATCAAATTATTTGGGAGGTAACTTACTGGGGCAATTGTGAAAGCCTGGTTTAAAATTCCATCATTTATCAGTTTTCGATAGATGTAATTTGCAGCTTGAGTTATTCCCTACAAGAGAGCAGTTCAGGTTAGAAGGTGTCTCTAATCTGAGGTGTGATACATGTGTAGTTTAAATACAACTCCATCACAGAACAACTTTTTGCAAAGCTGGGCTTCTCTTTGACATCCTCCTGCCAGAGGTCTGGTTACAACCAAGAGGTCTGCATGTATGGGTTAAAAAGGTTTTGGGATTTTTCCTAAGGACATTAAGTCTGACAAGAGGATAAAAAATTCTACCTTGCAGTGTCAGAGGCAGCATTTGATGCACCAAACACTGAAATAATTTGTGCAATCCATCTGGCAAGGAGAACATTCTTCTGTTTAACTAAGGATCCCAGGTGTTTTTAGCTTGCTACTGCTGGGCTGACCTACAAAGAGCCACAGGCTGCACACACCTTATGCACAAACCCATTCTCCAGAACCTCCTCCAGTGTCAGGTCCTCGCAGTCTGCTGACAGGTCAGTGAGAATGTCCTGTGAACAAAGCCTGGGTCAGAGCTCCCTGCAGGGCTGTGTGGCTCACCCTGTCACAGGGACATCAGCAGCTGACTGCCAGGTGTGTGAGCAGCACAACACATCCCACCACACACCAGCAACCCCAGCAAACACACAGCAAGCACAGCTCCAGGCCTGGCAACTGCTCCAACTGCAGACACCCCATTATGGATGCACCTCCTCCCACAGTGACCTGGGATTACCCCTGCCTGTCCTCCACTCTCTCTTCCAGTAGCACAGGGAATATTGCCCATCCAAGGGCAGGGGGGCTTACAACTTAAACCTGGGAGACTCATACCTGTGAGTGAGTTATTTTAGCATGTGCCAGCCTAACACAATTTCCTCTAGGTACTGGGAGTTCACTCATTTCTGTAAAGCTAATTATTGATATCAGATGGATGATACCTCAAAAGACAAGGTTCCTCTCACAGCGACCACAATAGCTTCTTTTTTGTGATCCAAAGCAACAAAAAATGGAATCTCATAGATCTGGAGGAGAAAAATGTAACCAGTAAAGACACCAACATTTTGTAAGGGCAAGCTCTTATTGAGCTCCATACTGTACTATGGAAAGAAGCTGAACTGGCCTCTTATTTGGTTAGTCTAAGTGCCTTTTTTCAATACTGAGACAGATTTATATCAATGGTTTTCTGGCTGTTCTGTTAGATTAGAAAAGAAACCCAAACTGAACGTTTTCATTTGGCTTTGCATCTTACACTTCATAAATGCTGAAGGCAAGCTAGACCTTTCAGTCCTTGCTTTCCCTGAATTAATCATAAGTGCCTTTTTTCAATACTGAGACAGATTTATATCAATGGTTTTGTGGCTGTTCTGTTAGATTAGAAAAGAAACCCAAACTGAACGTTTTCATTTGGCTTTGCATCTTCATAAATGCTGAAGGCAAGCTAGACCCTTCAGTCCTTGCTTTCCCTGAATTAATCCCTACAGCTTGCCCAGTGCCTGTGCAGATTGTTTACCTTGTTATGAAAACTGATATGAATGAAGTCTCTGTACTGCAGTCCTGTTATTTTTAGGATGGATCCAAAGTGAAAGTTATGACGATCACTGCCCGTTATATCAGAATCTGTTGGTCTGTTTCTGCAACTAACAAACACAGAAGAGAAAAACTTTCATGTTCCAATTTGTTAGGTTTCATTTCAAGGAATCACACTCAGTTAAATGTGCAGAGGGCCTTCTGCCAGGAATCAAAAGTGCTTTCTTTTTGCAATAGCACCAGTAAACATTCTGATGCAAGATGTTACCTCTGCCTGTTACAGGACCATTGGCAGAGCAAACAGTGCAGTAAGAAAAGAATTCTTAAGATTACAAGCCACTGAGCAAAAATACAAACAAGGAAAAAGGAAATTCAAACAAAAATCTGCACAGCAATCTGATCTCATGTTTTATCCAGGGTATATAGGACAGAGAAAACTACTGATACACTTCTATTTTTATATGTAAGTCTGTGCCCAAAAGGAGCCTCTAAAAAGCCTCAGTTTAAAACATATTTCATTTAATTCGAATTTTTCCTTTGTCATTTTGCTAAGTGATTTTTTAAGTCACAAACTTTTCCCATGGAAAAAAAACCCCAATCTGTTTGAAGGTGGAAAGACACTGGAATTTTGTTTCTCTGAATTTCTGAAAGATAACTCCAGCAGTCAAGCTCATGTACATCCAAGAGTGATATAATTTAATGCAACAAAAATACTGCTATTGTAACTATTTCATTCTGCTGAGACTAGTTAAATAGAAGGCAGCTTGTGTTTTGAAGCTCTGAGGTCAAACCTACCAGTCACCATTGAGCTTACAGAGTGCAGTATATGGGTTGGTGTACACGTAGTAGGGCCAGCCATAGGCAGCTGCTGCAAACAGCATGTAGTGAGCAGCATTCTCCAGCTCAGCATCCAAATCATCAGTCTGCAGCACACAGGGAAAGAAAAGGGAGCAGAGAAAGAGAGGAAGTTGTGTTAGGCAGCCTCAGAACACAACTGAACACAGGCTAGTGAAAATCAAGGCATTATGAAATACACACTACCCAAAAGGAAAACCTCAAGGTCTAAGAGGAACTAAAAATAGCCACTTGTATTTCAGGAAAAAGTCTGTGTTTATTTATGTAGCTACACAGCTCAAGGATCTTCAAAAGCTCTCACTGAAGCAGCTTCTACATTTGCTGATACATGGATAAGCTCAATGCTGGAAACAACATTCACTCCAGATGTGCTACCTAAGGATGTCCAAGGGAAGGCTGAAGAGCCTGCAGCAGACCTCTCTGGTACAGACTTTTAAAGCACAAGCCCATCACACTGGCTGCATTCCAAAGAAACTTGACAGAGATGCACTGGTTAAAGTAAAACTACATACATCTATGAAACACAGGCTAAAAGGAGGGGAAAGATTTACAAAGACACTTTACTCCTGAAGACCAGCAAAAATCAGTTAGGAAACTAACCCACCACCTGCCAGTATTTAAAAGATGCTATTTTTGCTCTTACCTTGTCTGGGTATTTGCAGCAGACAAACAGCCCACAATACATACTAGAAGATTGCCTTCTCAGTTGTATGCAAACAGTACCAAATATTCATTCTCCCTCTGTTCCCTTTCTCTCCCAACTGTTCATCAATGATTAAATATCCTAAATGGTTCCTTTTTTTGTATTTAATTCCCCATTCGAAGTTCTACTCATGCAAAAGCAGAAAAATGTTTTTGACCACAAACTTACTGTTTTCACTGCCTTTATTAATAACGTACATTGTTACGAATTTTATTGCAGTGTTTAATTGTATTAAAAGAATAAACAACAAAAAAAAAACCAAAAAAACAACAACAACAAAAAAAACAACAAAAAAAAAACCCTAAAACCAAAACAAAACAAAACACCCTCTCCAGAAATAAGTGCAAACAAAAAAAAACCCAAAAAAAACCCCAAAACCAAAACAAAACAAAGCACCCTCTCCAGAAATAAGTGGATTTCAATGGACCTGGCACCACTTCCCAGAACAACTACACCAGAGGCTGCACCAACCCCATCTTACCACGAGAGATGATGGAGAATGACACAGGACTTCTTCAGGCTCTTTGGGGCAATTTTCCATTTTATCTTGCTCTTGATGGAGCAGAATCAAACCAGCTGCTATGTCACTTGGCACCAGATCAGTGTCCTGTACAAAGACACGGAGACTCAGTAAAGCCCCCACAGCTCAATGCCAAGCCCCAGCAGGAGCAGGGCTCTTACTGAGAAGTAGCTGCGGAAGAGCTCGGCGATGCTGGTGAAGGCCACCCGGTGGTCGTCGTCCTGCACGATGCAGCAGCAGAGCAGCCTGATCCTCTTCTCCCACACCCTGGTGGCAGAGCTCTTCACGTTGTAGAGCAGCTGCCCCGACTGGCTGCTCTCCAGGTTGCGGCTCACGCCGTCGGGCAGGTAGAACGTCTTCTTCCCCCCGAGGGGGTCAAAGACAATGACAACTCCAATGACGGTAAAGATGATGATAATCCAGCTGCCAGACAGGGGGAGTGGGATAACAGACTGTGAAACCAGACACTTCTGACAAGTGTGCAAGAAATCCCAACTACATTTCTTGGCAGACTGAAATCGAAGCTGGGTATGGAATTCTGTGTGGAGACCTCCTGCTGCTGTGCTGAGGCTGCAGCTCTTTGAACTGTGCTTGCAAAACTCTGCATTTTTCACTACAGCTGCATTCTTCACTACCAGCTACGTGATCAGGTTACTACACTCTTCATCTTTATCCAGTTTTCTACACTCCCATTGCCCCTCTTACCCTTTCTGACCTTCACCTCCTTCCCTCCACTGCAGGACACGTTTTCTCTCCCAAGGCAAGCAGCTTTTTTAGGGAAGGATACCCACTCATTTTCCTTTTCCCATACACTGCCAAGCTCAGATTTGTGGGGAGGCACCTTTACCTTGCAATAACTGTCCCAATGACACCATTTATCACAGTCTTCTCACACTGCACGCTGTTGTCTGACACCCACACAGCTCCTACAACAGCCCAGATGAATTCAGGGAAATAGAGAAGCAGGCGAGTATAAAGTATTTTGGGAAGAGATTTTCTTGGGCCTGGATTAGAAATTGTTCCTGAAATTAGAGAGAGAATTTAAAACAAGAACTGTTCACAGATGCACCTCAAGTATATAAAATCCTACCTGGAAAGATGAACTTTCTGGGCTTTACAGACAGTAAGAACCTTAAGCAAAACTATCAAGTTCTTTCATACTAATGGAAAGCTATCACTGAAGCTATGAAAAACAACAGTGGATTTACAGCTGTGATTCTTAGGATCTACTCCACTAAAACCCAAAACAACTCTAGTCAGAGACAGTTTTGCACTGAACTTGAGGCAGCAGTGCTGTGCCCCCCATAAATTAAAGCTGCATCCAAGAGCACTGCCTTACCTACAGTTCCTCATGACTCTTAGGGACTGCTTTTATTATTCTGTTTGGCTTTTAGCTGGTTAATATTTCATTTTCAGATCCTATTCTGCTGGGCTACACTGAAGTTCTTTTACTGGAGTTACTAAATAATAATAGAAGAACAAAAGTAGGACCATTACCAGGACAAATACTTCTCAGGCTACTTTCTGTATTGTTAATTTACTAATAACCTCTTAGTTTCAGCACTCCAAGGCAATAAAAAAGGGAGTAACTTTTGGCCAGCTCATCTTAAACCAGTCTGCTGATCCCAGGGTAATGGGTAGTGGGGTGTGAGTGCTCAGGTGTAGGCAAGTGATTGGTAAAGGCTGCAGAACAAAAACAACTTTGGGAACTGTTCCCAGTACAAAGCTGTGGTTCACACCCAGGGATAAAGCTGTTTCAAAAGCCCTCCATCCAGAGGTTGCTTTTTCCCCTTCCCAGGTTGCAGCCTGTCCTGCAGCAGTGGGGATGCTCACACAGACACAATCAGATGGAACTGTGCTTCCTCTGAACAGCTTTTCCTTTCTCACAGCACCAGGTGTGAGGGCTCCCTGCTGGCATCACGGATTCTCAGGACAGCACAAGGGCTGCTGCAGGAGGAGCACACCCACCCATGCACTCCAGCCACAGTCCAACACACCTCAGCCTCTGCTTTCCTGGAAACTCAGCCTCAGAATTACTCCATTCCTTACTTACAATGGCCTTGCAGCTGTACTTTCACAGAACAAGGCTCTTTTATCACTGCTGTTTACAGTTACACCTCTCACCTCTGCAGCTCTGGTCAGAGCCTGGTGCTAACAACACCATGGGTTTGACCCCTGTATGGCCCATCCACTTCAGAAATGGACTCAGTGATGCTTTGGGTCCCTTCCAACCCAGAATATTCTGTGAAACTTTGATATAAACATCACAGTCTGCCTGATCTAACTTCCCCTCCTCTGGAAACTCTGGGCAAACCAGTGGTCAGATCCAAGGCCAGGATTATCATCCACACCTCTGCTCTGTCAGTTTCTCTTCATGCACTCTTAAAATTGCTTACATGGAAAGAAGTATAAATACTTATTTACAGAAGCATAAATGCTTATTTTCAGTGAGTCATGAGAACCAATATATTAGAAACTGTGGAGTCTCATCTGTTACTCCAGAGACCACACACACATTTCAAATTAATCTTCTTAACATTACTTTGATGATCAGCTGCCTCACCAGAAAAAAGCTTTCCTAGCAATTTTAACCCAAAGTGAACCATTGCTACAATTAGAAGTTGCATTGTGGTCCTTACTTGTGTTCAGACATTCATTTCAAGCTGTGGGTCCTGCTCTATTTAACAGTACTCAATGTCAGTTTTATTATGACATTTATATAATTCACTTTTCTGTGTGTTTTTCCCCAGGCAGCCCACTGCAGCTAAGGGACTTTCACAAGATATGACAAAACCTGCCTATGCAAGGCAGAACTAACAACAGGCTAATGATTCTAAATTATTCTGGACACACTTCCCCAATTCCTGCCAGAGAGGTGGAGCAGTGTTACAGCAGAGGTCACACAGAGAGAGTTTCCAGGATGCTCTGATGGCAATGAACCATTAGCTGGACTAAGCTGTTGTATCTATTCATTATGTTAGAGTCCAGACTAACAAAGGTAATACTATTAAAGCAAATATATTAATGCTGTTGGAGGTTTTCAAGTCTGACTACCATTAAAACCATTTCAATTTTTTGGTAGTTTTTATGTCAGCTGCAGATTAAAACAGACATCTATTACAATCCTACTAGATAAAGGCAAAGCATCGTCATTAACAATTTACCTTGCATACTGACGTACACAAGAGCACATAACGCACATATTATGGAAGCCAGAAGAATGATGAGGCCGAGCAGGTAGCTGTGCAGCAATCCTCCCCCGGGACAGTTGAACTGCCCCTTGTGAACCGTGTAAAGGACAAAAATCCCGATCCACCTGCGGGAAGGGAGATCGCAGCAGTTACAGCGGGAAGGAGAAGCGCCCGATCGATAGCGGCCGCCTTAGGGAAAGCAGCGCACGAGGATTACCAGCAAGGCACCTGTTACATAAGGGAAGTGTCGGGCCGGAACCCGGCACCAACAGCGGGCAGGAATCACAATCCGGTGCCCCCGAGCCGCGGGCTCCCCGCCCGGTGTTATCACTCGTTCCCTCCCTCAGATCCCCGGAGCCCAGCGCGGCTGGCGGGCACGGAGCAGGCACCGCGTTAATACCAAAGCAGCCCAGCGCTGCTCGCGGCTGAAGCCCGGCGGCTGAGGGCGCGCAGCGGCAGCGCGGGCACCGCTCCGTCAGGGACCGACCGCGCCCGGGCCGCGGGCACCGCGCGCCTTACCACACCAGCCTGACGAACAGCTCGAAGGCCCCCGGGAGCACGAAGTCGTCGCTGCCGATGGCCCAGCGCCGGCCGAAGAGCACGAGCCCCGGCATGCCGCGGGTCCCGCCGCGGGTCCCTCAGGCCCGCTCCCGCACCGCCCCCCCTCAGGCCTCACCGCCCGCCGGGGCGGGCACGACCTCTCCGTGCCGTGACGTCACGCGCGCCCGCCCCGCCCCGCCGGCATCGCCCCGCCCCCATCAGGCCGCGCCGCGCATGCGCCTGGAGGGAGCCCCGCCCCGCCCCGGGGCGCGCGCGCAGGGAAGGCGGGAAGGGCGGCGGCGCCCAGGGCGCGTGCGCAGCGCGGCCCCCAGTGGGCGGGGCGAAGCAATGACATCACATACCAGTGACGTCACACCGCCCCGGAACAAGGCTCCGCTAGGGCCGCTGGATGACGTCACAGCGCGGGGCGCGGCCCTGCCGCGCTGCACGGGAACGGACAGGACACGGCTCGGCCGGGCCAGCAGCCAGAGCGAAAGGGGATGGAAACCCTCGACTCGTGCAGCACTCAAATCACCCAGACACTCACCGTGCAGAGAACTTAAATTGCAGATAAAACAACACACACACTCACCGACCCCTCCTCTGCACCACGCTGACCACTGAGCTCTTACCAAGCCAGCCAGCACTCGGCCCTCACTGCTTCCATCTGTGACAATGCCCCTCAGAGCCTTAAAAACTATTTCAATCCAGCAATATTTCAATGTTAAGCAAGTCGTCCTCACCACAAGTTTCCATCCAGTCCCAGACAAACAGAACACTTTCACATTCAAGAATGAAAAAAGGAAAAAAACCCCGAAATGTTTTCACCATTTCATAAAGTGTTTATTGAGGATGGTAACACAGGATAAATCATGCAACAGCTCAGTAAAAAAAGGGAATCATTTAAAGGATGAAGAATGGTAACTGGTGCTGCTGATTCTGAAAAGTTTATAAAAAAAATATTAATTGTCCAAAAGTGACATCGAAAACCACTTGAAGCTGAACATGGAAGTTGCTTATAAAGCATTCATTAATAAGAAAATGTAGATATTGTTTAAAATGATCACCCACAGATTTCTGTAATCAACAACTTACAAGTCTCCCTTTCCCACAGCTGTAATGGTGGAGCAGGGTTGGACATCCAAGAGATTTAACCTCCTCTCCCTGAACAAACAACACAGTCACAAACATTTCCCACCAATTAACACAATCACATCTCTTACCCCTCACAACCTGGGCTGCCAAGTGCTCTCATTATTGGGATTACCTTCCCAGGCACCATGGCAGAACAGACAGAGCCCGTCCTTGTGGCCTCAAGTGATTTCCCCATTGCCCTCTTGCCATCAGTCTGTTTTAGAAGGGGAACAACTTCCAAATGTGACTGTTCCCCTTCTAGCACCAGCATATATTTTGAATAAGGAACTCCATGTCAGCAGATGGCACAAAGACTGGGCACCAGCACATCACATCAAACATCGGTGGTTTCAGATTTAGAGTTGACAGATATTCGCCTTTTGGAAAAAAAATAAATATAGTGGAATGAAAACTGAATCAAAGGGAAAGAACAGATGACTACCATCCATCAAGGATGCACATATTTGTGCACTGAAAAAAAAAAGAAAAAAAAAATCAGTCATTTCAAAGAAAATCTTGAAAATTAAAAAAACGTTTGCACTTGTTCCTGGTCATAAACAATCTCACAAAAATCTCACTTTTGGAACTATTCCAATTGAAACCATACACTGAATTTATTAATACAGTATAAGTTTCTTTATGTAAAAAATCTTTATACATAGTAATAAAAAAGATAAAGGCAAGATGCATCAAACAGAAATCTGCTGGTTGTTTTTCCTCCGTTCTTACAGAGCCGCTGATGACTACCTGCACTATAAAGAGCTGTGTTTCTGACTTTCTGTCTCAAGCATCTTCACCTTTGCTTGTGATAAGGATTGTTCTGTCCAAGCATCCAACAGGACAGATGCTGGTGATGTTTTGGCACTTACGCTGGCAAACTGAGCTTCTTTCCCTTGAGAACTGCAAGGAGAAGTGGAAAGAAAACAGTCAGCACAACAAAGCTGTGAAGCAGGAGAAGCACACACTGCTAGAATGTCACAGGGACCAAAACCTTCCACACCAAACTGGCCCACTGCAGACAGCCCTCCTAGGCTGCCTCTCTCTCTTCAATACATACTGGAAAAACTAGAATTAACAAATCTAACCTTGCCCTCTAGTGCCACCCTGCAGCTCCCACTCTTCATCTTCAAAGAACACACTAGCACCCCCACCACAGCCTCTTAACAATTATGACTAAAATACCACAGCTTTGTGGTGACATGATGGAAACTTTCAACTCTTACAGCATTTAAATCACTGAGAAAGGTGTCTGTAGGCACAAGATCTGCATGTAACAGTGTACATGGTCAGGGGAAGCAGGAGGATCATGCTTATCCATGGAAGGCAACAGCAATATATATTTAGACATAATTAAGTCCAAAAGTTCATCAGACCATTTATATATCTATATTCTACCCATACCCCCCAAAAAATCCTCAGAAATGCCCCACACTAGCAGAAAGTGTACTCAATAAATTAAGGGTATTTCTGAATTTGTGCGCAATTAATTTGCACACAAAATTAATGAGCTTGTAATGCTGATGTAGCAGACCCCTATGAACCTGTTAACTGCTACATTCCACAACCTGAAGCTGCAAGTTGCTGTATTTCTTACCTTTTGTAACATACAAATAGAAGAAGTCACAGTACAGAACGGTCTGGACCACACCAGCAACAACAGCTATGAGGTCAAAAAATCCCTCAAAGTAGTAGCGCCAAATCCAGTTGACTAAGTACAAGGCACGGTACAGACCCAAGAAGAAAAGATAGTGAGTAGTGATGGTCTCTGCTTCCCCAGTTTTGCTGATCATAAAAAGTTGAGGGAGAATAGCAACCGATTCAAGATAGATGGAGAAGGTCCACAGTATCTGAAAGGAAAAACCACAGGTATGTCCAACTGCCTTACTGATGACAGCAGGACAGAAAACATTTGACTTGGCTCGACTTTTCACTCTCTAACAATGTTATGGATGGATGAATACCTAGTCATACAGGCCCAGTATTTTGGCAAATTTTCCCTGGTACAGGAGAAACTGAGAGCTTAGATACCAGCTCTCTAAGCCAGAGGATGGGAGAAGAGAACTCTCCTGGCAGACAGAACTCTCCAAACCAGCCCTCTGCTGAGCTGGCACACACAGGTTTACTTGGGAGGGAACGTGTGTGCATCCAGTTCACATTACCACAAATGCAGCTTACAGAGTCCATGCTGAGAAAGCTGCAGGGAACATGGAAGTCCCTTCCCCTGCTTAATGTTCTTCCATTTTTTACCTATTTATTTAAAGAATAAGTTAACACAGAACAAAACTTAAAGTATGTCTCAAAGTGCTGCAATTCAAATCCCCTTACCCTGTAATAAATTAATTTAAACCCAATATAAAAATGCAGCTCAGACCACGTAAAACAAGGATTTAAAGTTATTCTCTATTTAGTAGGAAAAAATTACCTGTTTGAACTCTCTGTAATGACATTTTAATATAATTTTTCTGCAATTAAACACACAGGTGCATTTTAAACATAATGCGATTTGTTTTTATAGTCTAGACCATTTGCAATTCTATAAAATTTAAGTAGTAGTATAATTCCTTTTGTTTTCACCAGGTGGCACCAACTATTCATAAACTGCCTTCCTGGGGATTTCTTTAACAAACAGAACAAAAGGAATTCTGAATTAATACAGCTGTCATAGTATACTGGGAAAAACAGTCTTCTGCTTAATAAAATAATCTATGCTGATATATATGCTGGTCTTCTGAGGTGCCTTAAATTTGTGCAGACATCTGCACCACACAGATTCATTGAAGAAAGGATTACTGAACCTACTAAACATAGACACCCTTCAACCATTCACTTGTCAGGCTAAAAATGCTCATCCTCACATTCTAAATATTTCAGCAAAAAAATATCATCTCATGCCTACAATCAACTCACCTCCAGTGGAGAGAAGTCATGATTGACAAGGAAAGAGAGCCCACCAACAGGAACTATCAGGAACTCCACTCGGAAGGTGTCATGGTTTCCATCATAGGTGGCCTTGAACTTCATGTAGATCAGGTACACGGTGGCGTACGAGCAAGCGATGTAGATGAGCTGAGGGCAAGGAAAGAAACAAGCCCAAAACAATCCACAGAGGTTCCAGGAATCAATCACATTCCCTGAACAAGCACTAAGATGAGTAAGCGTGGTCTTTTTTGATTCTTTGCATTGTTTATGTGGTTTTGCAGGCTGTTGGTGGTGCTTAACTTTGTCAACAGAGTAAAACTTCAAAATGAGCGATTTTGGGCCCTAATGGTTTTGTTGCTTTGAAGGCATCACATGCCCATGGCTGAAGTGACTGCCCAAAGGTGAAGTCACTAAGGAAGTGACTGGAGAAGGAATACATGTTCTGCAACTGCAGGGGAAGCACTGGCCCCAAACATTTAGGTTAAAAATGTGCAGGTGCACACACACAATAATAATGAATGGGGCTTTTCTATATTCAAAAGCCCAGCAATGGTGTGGCTCACATGACAATTAAAAAAATATTCAGTAATCCCCATTCAGACAACCATTTAACATATCACAAGTTAGCTGATTTGCTTTGGACCTTTAAACATCTTTAAAAATCTGAAGAGTGGCAACTGGACACTGCTCTTCACCAACCAAGAGGCCCCAAAACCTACAAGACTGAGAGCAGCAATGAACCAGAATTCAATCTGAGCTGATGCCTAGCCATTCTGAATGGTTATGGCACAGCAGACTTTGTAGCTATTCCCTGTGGAATAAGCAAAAAGCTTCATTTTACAGGTGAGAAAACAGAATAGAGAGAATCTTAGACTTTCTAAAGGTCAATCTGTCATCATCAGGACAGACCTCATTGTCCTGGAGTCAACAGAGTACAGCAGACTAGACAAATATTTTAGCTTCTGCCACTTTCAGCACAAAGATTAAATGTTCCAAACCATTTATCACATTAAAAAAGGATTCTCTACAACAGAGAAGTAACAGATTAAAAATCCCACTGTTTGCAGATGCTATTAATCACTAAATGCTCTGCCCACAGACAAAATCCTACAAATACTGTATTAAGGAGCTCAGAATCCAAAGGCTCTGCTACACGAGCACCCCAGCTGAGTGGAGATAAAGAACCACAGGACAGGATACAGGGAACCTTGCCTATGGGTGTAAAATCACAGCAGGTATGGTCACAGAAGACACTGAGAAAGTGTGAATGAATCCAAATTTCTTTCAATACAAACTTCTTCATCTCAAGAATCTCAGCTCTTGACTTCTCAGCTAAAGTTCTCTCAAGTTCTCAACTGTTCTCAACAACTGTGTAACATTATATACTCCTACATATATATATAAATATAACACAAAATTGTGTTGGGACACTCGAGCAGCTTCATCTTGACACTACAATAATGGGTGGAAAAGACAATTACATCCATCAGTCTTTCTAAGCAGCAACCTTTGAAACTGAAATAGAGGCTACCATTTTGAAAGTTAATATTTCCACATTCCTTCCTTTTCTGGTTAGGAGGGCTGCAGAACAAAATATGCTCATGGCCCTGAATCACAACCAATAAATAAATAAATGACAAAACCCCCTACCTTCTCCTTTAGTGCACCTAATGGCACCTTCCAATCAGAAATCACATATGGAAAAAGCTTCTGTTTCAAGAATATTTTATTTAATCCAGAGTTCTTCATTTATACTGTTAATATTAAAACTTAAGCATACACATTTCACTTGTGGGAAAGCAAGTGTGAGTTTAAGACACAAAATTTTATTTTACAGTATTATTTCCCTAATTTATCCATCAATTTTGTGTTATTGATTATTTTAGTCTTTCCTCTTGGCAAAGTTATACTGCCCTCTAAATTAAAGCTGAAAAGCATTAAAAATTCCAAAAATAAAGGAATTGTATTAAAAAAAACCATAAACATACTGCCCTCTCTCATACTACTGCTTTATTTTCTTGTACTCAGCACCAGAAATTGCAGGAATGAGTAAGTAAAAAACTCAAATTCAGGCTCACTGATATTCAGTGGGCAAGTGACAGGGGTATAACTCACAGAAGCTGCATTCCTTAAAGCTTACTCATGTCAACTTTTCATCAGCCTCTGACCAGACAGTAGCTGCAATTCTGGCAGTGCGTTCTGAATACTAATTTACCTTGCAGTGAATAAAAGGAGATTTACTTGAGCTTTAATGTCTCAAATGAGAAATACAGTTTATTTGAACCATTTTTCCAAGAGCTTGTACTTTCAATAACCAAAATGTCATTTGTTCTAAATGTCACAGTCCTGATATACACAGTTTTTTAAAATTGCATGTAGAGTGCAGAAAGTAGGATTTTGAGTCCATCTTCCACATTCTTTATCTAAAGCCCATCTAGAGCTTTGGTGCAGTGGGCCATTAAAAATGGCTTTTATTAATGGAATATGCACTCTGCAGGCAACTTCACTAGCTTTTCTAACTCTTCAGCATACTCTACCTTCATAGATGTGTTATACAATGAAATGAATGAAGTGAAGAGGTCCAGGTAACGGGTAGTGAAGACCAGTGCAAACAGAAGCTGGCTTTTCCCAGAAATACCTAAAGTGATAAAGGAAATAATTAATCATTCAGAAAGTGATGAGGTGCTTTGAAACATTTGATGACCGGGATGAGAAAGGATATATCCTTTATTTTTAAGCAGGTTGATCACAAAATTAGGACAAAATCCAAATTCCCAAGCTGTACAAAGCAGAATTCTATGCCCACGTAGCTCAGTAGTGTGAACATAAGTTACCCTGTACTGGAAGAGGTGCTGGCACTACACAAGGTTTAGAAGTTACTCACAGCAGGTAGTGTCATCTCCAAAAATATCACCTGCAAGCTATCTGTTCTGTATTATCACTGGGCAAGGCTGCATTAGCTTTCAGTTCTCAGAGTGCTGTCACATGCCTCAGTACAATCTTTAGATGCTGAATAGCTGGAAAGGTACAAGGGCAATACAGAACAGACCCAGTGACAAGCAGAAGGTATGATGGCACCAATAATGGGATTTTAGAGGAATACATGGATTTTAAAACATAAGGCAATTCAATTCACAGACTCAATTGGCCACATGGTGAGAAAAGCATCAAACAATCAAACCCACATGTTATTACGTACTAAAACAAAATTTTAAAAAGGAAGAAAAGTGACCTAAAATGTCAGACATCTACACTGCATCTTCAAAGCAACTTTCGATTCTAGGTCAAAGCCCCAATGTCAAAATGTTTGTTTGTACTTAACTTCAGGCACTAGAGCACAGTTAGAAGCATAAAAGCTTTGCACAGTCAGTCACTAAAAGCTTCTGAAAGCCGAGGTGAAGCATTGCTCCACAACACTGATGTGGTGGTGTGTCACAGCAGGGGACAAAACAACCTACTCTGTGCCTCTATCTTGTTATTCCAATTATTCTTGTTTTCAGTCATCCAGGGCGAAAATAATTGAATCTGTTCAGCTAAGCATGCAAGTCTTCTTCAAAAAACAAGAGGCTGTAGGAGAGGCTGGAAATCCTTGTCCCTTTGTACAGAGATATTTCTAGAAAGGCTTTTATTAACAGTGCCATAAAGTAATTAGGAGAAGGCAATCTGCTATGGCTATTGAAGTCCTTTCTCACTCCAGCTTAAGGAACATGGAATAAACTGCTCCAGATGAAGGAATTTAACCTATGAAGTACAAGAATGGCTGAAACAGTAACAATTAGAAAGGCATGTGTTTGCAAATTTCGTATGTGAAACCTCTGCAAGGTGAGCCTGACGTGCCACCTACAGAACAGCTCAAGTACAGTGCAGGGAACAAAAACCTTTCAAAACCTGCAGGCTGTAAAGCTGTAAAACACAAGCTGCAAGTATTACAAACAAAACACACCACCCCTCCCTCCCCCCCAAAAAAACCAAAACAAACCCCCACAAACAAACCACCTCCAAAAGTTTAGGGAAAAAAATATATTTGACATTTCTTGAACTACAACTGCATTGCACAGACAGCTGAAGCAGCACTCTGGGCTCATCCCAGGTGTGCTCATTGGCATCACAACTTGCCAATGAAACCTCCCAGCAAGCAGAGCTGTCCTAAGGTCAGAATCCACAGGACAAAGAAATCCACCTGGACAGATTACAGCACAGCATGATATAATTAGGCTAAATTATTCAGCATGCTATTTTCTTTTAGCAAATAACTGGAATAGGAAAAAAAACCCAACAAACCAAAACTAAAAACCAACCAGCATATGAGACATTAATTATTGGTAACAGCTCTAAATTCGGATCTGGATATTCTGTCATAAATACATATAATATACTTGACAAATTCTTCTAAGCCATTGTCAATCTTACCTCCTCAACCTCAAAACTGTAATTTTTATTAAGACTTTCAATACTCTCAATGATTTTTGAATCTTTAGAATAGTTGTGAAATCCTGAAACCCACCCTAGACTCAAGATTAAACTACTCAAGTAAAAGTAGGCTAGACTAGACTAGGCAAGGTTTAAATTGTAAACCAAAGGCCTATGAAGGGATGGGAGAAACATCTTAACTACAAACAAAACCAAGGCGAGAGAACAGGTAAACACAACAGTTGTAGGACTTTGATGCTTTTTAAGACTTGGGGAATGTATCAATGTATGGGTCACAGCACTGACCCTGCCTCAGCGTTGGCAACTGCAATACACTGAGGCTACAATGATGCTAATCTCATCCTTCTCCCTTTCCTTTTACTCCCACAAACGTTACTTAGTTCCTGAACTAAATAAAAATGGTTTTATTTCTTCTTCCAAAGCTCTGGGCTCAAATTTGGAAGAGCCAAACCTCTCAGTTTTGTTTCATCCTCACACATGGAAAAACTCTTTCAACCTCTGCGCTCCAGCTTGGCTGAAAGCCATAGCATGAAACTTTAATTCAGGTGATTTTCACATCCAGGCAGGAGGGCAGAGCTGAAACTGTAGTAGTTTCTTATCAACTTATTTCTTATTTTGCTGTGGTGAGCCAGGTAAGGAATAACAGGCAGGAGCAGAGGCACTGAGCTGTGGAATATGTATAGCACTTTCCAACTACAAACTGCACATCACAGCCATAAAACCTACAAACAAAAATTCTTCTAAGGAAGGTCAGTCCATACTTTGCCATGGAAACTTCACAGACTTTTAAAAATAAAGTAGGTTCAGTTCTGTACCAAGTGCACACCACCTACAGAACCACAACTTCTTTGGTTCTGCTAATAAGTACCAGCATTAAGACTCCTGGCTTCCAATTTAAAAACCCAACCTAATTTTAAAGACAAATTTTCCAACTGAGAAAGAGAATACTCTCCTTCAAAGGGAGAGAAAAAATTTCAAATCTACCTAAAGCAGCAGTTTTTGTGAAAATACAGACAAATTAGCAGCAGCCTATGGCAAAGTACTGTCAGAAGTCTTCATCTTAGCATATTATCTGTTCCACAATAGACATATAAAATTGAGATACAGCTACATTACCTAGCAAAAGTACTACACATTTACTATCTATAGTACTTTTTTAGAATACACAGCTGATAATTGGACAGCACTGCAACCGCAGGTCACCTTTAACACTTGATAAATGGCACACAGAAATGCGAATCAATTTTCAGACAGTAATTTGCAGTGCAAACAACCTAATTTGACTTGAAATGGGTAAGAAAATACAGTCTGAACAGGACAATGTTTGAAAGCACAAGATCCCTCAAGTCTCATGAATTTCCGAATTATGACATGACGTTGATAATGGAGTTACCTACTACATTCTCCATGGCTCTTCCTAATGATTTTTGAACTGTTATTATTCCAAACATTTTTCCAAATTCTAAATTTGGAAACTTAAATAACCAGACATGCAAAAAATTGTTTCCCTGCCAGCTCTAAAATTCTGAAATCAAGATTTGATTTGCTTTCCCCTTGTTATCTTTTCAACCTATTGACTAAATAAGGGAAAAAAAAAAGTTTCTCAAACATAGACTGCTTCAAAGTGCAGATGAGCCTAGCCTTACCTATCTACTTCAATTAGAAGAGTCACTTCTTAAGAAAGAAAATGGGGACTACGAGTGCTCAAAAAGCAGCAGGTTGCAGCAGAGGTGCACAGGCTGTCTCCCTCCTTTCCAGCTGCTTTTACCGAGTTCTCCTGGAACAAAGGCCTCAGACACACACAGATGCAACCAGAAGAGAGGAGCTGGCACCATGTGGTTTGCCAGCTCTTCATGGATCACAGCCTGCACTTCAGCCAGCAGTCAGAAGCCCTTCTTTATTTTCAAAGCCTCTACTGCTTCCAAAGTGCACGGTTAAAGTCGCAGCTGGTTTGCCTGGGTCTCCTTAGTCACCAATAACCACGAGGTATAAGTTTATTTAATTTAGAAATGGTTCTAATAACTATGCAATGTAAAGAAATGGCAAAAAGCCCTCTAATAAGTGGCTCTGTGTAGAGCCACATTAACTGGTAACTACTTAGGGGTTACTGTCATGCATGACTTTACAAACATATGCAAATGCATATTTACAACAGTTTCATCAATAGAAACCTCAACTGACAACCATGAACCACTAGGAGGAACAGAATAGAGCCCCAAAAATAAAATTCTTTGCTCATGGTCCTTTGAGGTATTCACGTTCTCATTCTAGACAAACTTGTTAGGCCTCAGACACCAATCTCACAGCAGCAACACAAATCTGGATTTACTCCTGAGGACTCGGGCAGAACTAGAAGATACCAAAGAAACAACCCTTGACAAACACATTTCTGCTTTTTTTTTCCTTCAGGAAAATGAATGAAGCAGATACTTTCTACTGAAAGAGCTCATGCACGTGCATTTGTGTCCAGGGACACTGGCTAATTTGGGAATGGGGAGAGCTGTATCACCTATGTGATACAGGCCTGTTTACTTTTCTGTCCTGCAGAAAGCTGCACCAATGGTTGGTGTGAGGCTGCCTTCTTATCAATAAACCCCTAGCAGCAGAGATTCTCAATCACAATTGGCCTAAGGAAAGCAACATCAGACCACTTTTTAAGCAGAAAGATGGGACCAGGTCACATTGTACTATACTGTGCAAATAACCTCACATCCAAAGGTCACTTAAGAATCTCTTGGCTCAAACCCTATCTGAATTTCAGCCTTGCAATAGAATTTCACATTTTCTTTCTTCAGACATTACATGACATTCAGTTTTTAGATCATTAACCCTCCTGCTGTTTGGAATCTCAACTGCATTTCTCAAACACAGGACAAGGCTCTACTCACGATCTGGAGGAGGCAAGGCCCTCTCCTGCCAGAGCCAGGCAGGATTCCTGCCATGCACTAGAGCTGAGCCAGGTAAGTTCATCAGGAAGGTGCTCTTGTGCTCCATGACCTCAGGAACAATAGTTCTGCACTACTGCTGCATGTGGGCCATGGAGTCACTTGCTTGACCTCTTTTGTAAAGTTAAGAACAGTTTTTACTTTAAGTCTGTTTAAAGCCAAAGCCACTAGTTTACTTTTTAAAAAACAAAACTATTCATTTACTCTTTGTTTTTTTTGTGTTACCAAGTGATTAGCTGGTGATTTGACATGACAACACAAAGAACCTGTACTTCCTCCTACCTGTGGTGTAAATCTCTTTCATTTCCCCATTCTCAGTTATTTCAGGTTACAACTTAAACTAATTCTTCACGCTTTTAACTGAAAACTTTACAGATACATCTGTTCAACAGTGCTAACCGGGTATTTGAACAGTATCATCAAAACATGGCAAACTCATTTCAAGAACAATCACCCTCACTAAAGAAGGAGAAGCTCACTGGAGAGAAGGCAAAGTCAAGCTCACGGCCAAACTCCCGTGCACAACACAGCCGATCCACGTAACACACACCGCAAGGAGATGCCCATTTTGAATGACAACAGCTCCCGGTTTTCTGAAAGAAATCAGCTACGCTGCAGTTATGGGAACTGCCTGCAATTCCCTGCAACCACCACAGCGTACAGCCGAAGGGAGGGAGCGAGGCACGGCGCAGGGAAGCGGAGCACGCCCGTTCCGAGCGCGGGGAAGCGGCGCGGGGGGCGCGGAGCGGGGCTCGGGCCGGGCCCGGCAGCTCCCGCGCCACGTCACACGGGCCGGGAATCTCCCTCCTCCCGCTCCCCGCCGCGGCCCGGCCCGGCCGACAGCAAACCCGCCGCCAGCGCTAACAGCGGCACGAAGCACAGCTCAGCTCCTGCACAAAAGCGAAGCACAGGGGGAGCGTGAGGGAAGGGGAGAGCAGGGAAACTTCAGAGGCTGCGAGCCGCGAGCCAGCGGCGGCCGGCGCTGCACCAAACCGGGTACAGCCAGGGCAAGCGAGGGAAGGGATGGAGGGACGGAGGGATGAAGAGACGGCGGCTGCTCGCCCCGCAGGGGACGAGCTGATCCCCCCCGCCCGCCCTCCAAGCCGGCCTCCCCATTCATTCGCCTGCCGCCGGGCAGTTACGTAAGGAAGGAGCGACCCTCCCGGACGCAGCCGAGGCGGCGGTGCACAGGGATTAAAGTACAAATAATGGCAACCACAACACCTTCCAGGGAAATGCAGCTGCCGCCGGCGCACCCCCACCCCGGAGCGGGATGCGCCTCCTCCTTCCCCCTCTCCCGGCTGCTCACCCGCTCCGCCAGCGCTGATTCGGACGGGGCCGAGCCGCGGGGAGGTCAGGAGGAGGGCAGAGCCCCCTCCCCTGCGCGAACGGGAGCCACCGTCCCTTTTCACCTGCCCGGGCCGAGCTCTGCCCGCCCGCCCCGGGGGCCCTCGGGGGGACCCAGCGGGGTCAATGCCCTCCCTGCCTTCCCCCGCTTCACCAGGGCCGCCTCCCGGGCCACTGAGACAGGCGGGACCCCCCCGCCGCCCCGGCCCGCCGGGCTCTCCCCGGGGCGCGGCCCTCGGGGGCGATCGCAGCACGCCGCGGCGAGCCCGGGGCTCTGCCGCCCGGCCCCGGCGCGGCTCCCGCGGGGCTCTGCGGCCCGGAGCCACCCGGCCGGTCCCGCCCCGCGGCCTCCGCACGCACCCGCGCAGGAGCGGCTCTTCCAGATCTTGAGCAGCAGGATGATGATGGCCGCCAGGTGGGACAGGTCCCCGGTGAGGCGGAAGATGTTCATGGCGGCGGCAGAGGCGGCGGCGCAGCCGGAGCCGGGGAGCGAAGATGGCGCAAGCTCAGCGGGCACCGAGCGACGTGGCCCGGGGACGTGGCCAGGCAGCCCCGCGCCGGTGCACGCCGGGAAGCGGGGGAGCACCGCCCCGCCCCGCGCCGCCCTCACGGCGGGGCCGCCCCGGCAGCCGCGGGCCCGGGCCAGCGGAGCGGAGCGGCCGCGGCACTCAGCGCTTGGGGCGGCCGAGAAGCTGGTCTATATATATATATACACATACACATACAATAGCGAATATAATATATATTATATGTATATTTTAGTACGTTTTGGAGGCTAACACTGTGAAAATCTCCATCAGCTACTAGAGAGAGTCCAGGGGAGGCCATAAAGGGGATGAGTGTCTCTCTTAGGAGAGACTGTGAGGCCTGGGCCTTGTTAGTCTGGAGAAGTCTGAGGGGGGATCTCCTCCACAGGTGGGTGGGTGCCAAGAGGGTCACAGAACCATGGGATCACAGAATGGATTGGGTAGAAGGGTACCTAAGGATCATCTCGTTCCACCCTCTGCCATGGGCAGGGATGCCGCTCACTGGACCAGGGAACTCAGGACCAGGGTACCCCATCCAGCCTGGCCTGGAACACTTCAGGGGTGGAGCAGCCACAGCTTCTCTGGCATCCTGTGCCAGACTCTTCACTTGTGCCCAGTGACAGGACAAGGAGCCATGGCCATAAACTGAAACACAAGGAGTTTCACCTCAAAACAAGGAAGAATTTGTTTACGTTGAGGGTTGCAGAACACTGGGACAAGACTGGGCAGTCAGGGATTCTCCCTCCCTGGAGGCATTCCAAACCCACCTGGACACGTTCCTGTGTCACTGCTCCGGGTGACCCTGCCTTGGCAGGAGGGTTGGACTGGGTGATCTCCAGATGTCCCTTCCAACACTAACAATTCCATGATTCTGCGTAAACTTCCAAGAAAAAGAAAAAATAGCTATTATTTATTCAATAATCATGCCTTGAGAGTCAGCACACTGCCTCTTCAGAGTCCTTAATCCCCAAAACAGGACATGACCAGCAAAGTTCAGTGGGCAATTCAAAAGAGGTATCTCCTCTTAATAACTCTCCAGTGTTCTCTGTAAAAAAAATCCAACAATCCAAATAAGAGCAAAGAAAATACGAGTAGCTTCCCAGGAATAGGATTTCCAATGGTTGTAGAAAATGGCTAACAGCTTATTCCAGTGGTGCTTTGCTGGGTAAGCTCATTTCTTTAAAATCTCTTGGTTTACATTGTTTCACAGCCCATTTGAGGAAATAGCATAAGGACTTCACTGTTACAGAATTATACAGTGAAAAGTTCCCAGAGCAGAAGGTTATAGACTGTTTGAAATTTAAGAAAAGGATGCTAACTAAAATATTTTAACTTTTCTGTTTAAAATGTGGCACAAACATTGAAATCTTTAGAGTTTGCATAATCCTGAGAAGAGAGAACTGATTAGTACCCGCTATTGCGTTTATCTTTTTTAGTAAGTACCCACTGTGTGACAAAACCAAATTTACTTATTTTCAGAGATTAGGAATCAAAGCCTGCCCTCTTACAACGCTGTGTTTACAAGCACAGCAGTACAACTCCTTGACAAGCTCCATAGTATCTCTTACCACTTCCTAAGAGAAGAGCTTGGATGTTGCAATTGAAAAGTTTTATAGATCTGAACTCTAACAGAATAATTATTTTAAACAGATATTGAATAATTTTTGGCATCAAATAATGTTTGATGTAACCATCAGTGAGTTGCCTACTTGAGGATACATGTTAAAACTCCAAATATAGTACTTGGAGAATTTGTACTGAAGATGACAGCATTTGGCAGAACTCCCCAAATCTGTGTACAACTGCAACAGGAGAAAGTGCAAATTCATAACCACAGCATCAGCAGCTGCAGTGCTGAGGCACTTCCATCACTGCACACACGTGTGAGGTCTGAAAACACAGAAATGTCTTTTACAGCACTGGCTGGACCAGCCTGTTTGACACAGGCTTGATTGAAATGTGAACATTGAATATGTCAGATCTCAACAGTTCTGAAAGGATGAATGCTGAAATAAAAGTAGCTAATAAAAACACTGACAGATGCATATCTGGAATCTATTTAATAGATACATTAAAGCTAGAGAGCTGACATCCATGCTCTCAACTCCTGCTCAGTTAATGCAGTTCATATTCAGGACTTGTTTGTGATCTAAGTTGTTTTCTGATGTCTGATTAAATGTTGAAACATGTCAGGCCCCAATTAAACATGACCTGGGGCAGTTTCAGCTTGTGCACCAAACCAATGTGATTTTCACTATAGCAATGGCTATTCTTTGATAAATCAATACCGTTCACTTCCATATACAATGGTTAAAATTATCAAGGAGAAAATATTCCCCTGTTGCATCTGTGACAGATTAGCATTTTCCACTGTTTTCATATTTCCCTACAGGAATTTACTTTTGTCATCTCTCCTTTTCTCCTTGTCCCTCAAAGAGAAGTTTGCAGATATTAAGTGAGATGTTAAGTATTTGTAAGGCTAATTATACCAGCTAAAACATTAGAAAATAAATGTTATACTATTGCCAGCAAAGAAATCCATCAATCACAATTCTTCCAGTTAATACTTCAATGTTCAGTCACTTGGACTATGAGCTCTGAACATGCCTGTGTTCCTGCATCATCAGGGCAAGAAAATCCTCTCGTTAATCCGGATTGAAAGCAGACTGATGCTGAACAGAAAGGGGCAGGAAGAGACAGATGGACATTGGTTGCTTTCTACTCATTGCAGAAAAAATATAATACATTTTGTGGCTATCTATTTTTGGGTACAAATAAAGAACCAGATGTGAGCTTTGATAAAAATATCCTATGGTGCAAAACTCCTACTTGTCCTGATGCCAGGCAAGGTCCAGTGGGGTCTTTGAGGTAGTCTCATAATTTCTCTGTCTAAAGACTAAAATTAGAAAGATATGGAAAGATGGTCTGATAATAGATCACAGTCTTAACTAAAATATGGAATTATGGATACCTGGATAGCACACAGGTCTGTTTTGCTTTATGACAGGTTTGTTATTTATCTGCACTTTCCAACAATATGCTACATAACAATGCAGAAAATACTCTTTCTGAGGACCAATTCCAAATGTTCTGGGGTACCAATAAAAGAAATTTAACTTTGAGTGGAGTTTTTGTTTATTCTTTGCAGACCTGTCTTTTCTATCCAGTTTCCCTCCTGCCTTACTGGAAAAGGAAGTCAGATCCCTGCCTTCCAACAGCACTGGAGTAAACAGTCCCTAAGGCTGTCCCACATCATATGGATGAGAATATTTTACTAATCAGGACTATAAGGTTCTTAGCTCTCCTCATCCCATGCCTAGAGATCTTGTTTAAAAAAAAAACCAAAAAACAACCCAAAACACACACACCAAAAAACCCCACACTTATCAAAAACATGTAAATAGTTTCACTGAAATAAAGAGACACTGTTGCTTAAAGTTGTGTACCAGCCCAGAATATCAGCCTTTTAGAGAAAAGAAAAAAAAAAGGAAGATATTATTTGAAATTTGATATTTACTTTTAAGGAGAACAGAGTATGACAGGGGAATGAGGTGCTGCAGTTTGCTGGCTGTTCCTTGACTGCCATGGGGAAATTGGCAGTGTGTGGGATCTATAACCACAACACAGCATGAGCCAAAATACCAACGGTGCACTATGGCCAGTACCTGCTCAAGTGACACATTCCAGGTGACTGCTGATTCCTTGCTCCTTTCTGAGTGTCACTGGAGTGAGTCAGGCCTCTCCCTTGGCCCCAGGAGTGCTTGGCTGGCACACCTTGAGCAATGTCTCACATCTGCTCCAAGGGGGCAGCCAGTGGGACTCTGACAAGGTCCCAGCCTGACATGATGGGCTGCAATTTGTGTTACTGGAAAGTAAATGAGGGGGTGATGAGCCCTAGGCACAGCAGTGAAGTGAGAAGCTAAATCTGCCATAATGCAGTGTGTAATTGCCTCTGGAATATTTGAGCAGATTATACAGAGAAATAAAGGGCTTCTTAAAATTAAGGAAGGATGCCTTTTTTTTAAACAGTATCTTTAGAACCTCACACTGAGGAGCTGGTTAGCTCTGATGTGACAGATTGAGATCACTGGGAGTCAAACATTCCATGCACTGTACAAAACCTGACAACAGGCATAATGCCAGCTTTAACAGGGACACTTCTCAGACACTGTGGATGGGTAGTTGTTTTCTTCCTCTTGGGGATTCAGAGATACCACAGATGTGCCATTTACCTCAGTACCAGGTCATAGGGATATTTTCTCTCCTGCTGATCCAGAACCAGTAGCCCTTTTTTCCAAATACAATTCTGAACATCAAGGTATCAGGCACTGAAACAATAAACCAACAAAAGTATTTCTTCCCATTTCTTAACTTCTGAAGGATCCTACATTCAGTCACAGGAATGAAATGCCTCCTCTCACATTCTGCTGGACAGGGACATCTGTCACAGGGCTCAAAGCACTCAGAGGAGCCAGGCCTACACCAGAGCTCTGACTGTCAGCAGCTGGATCCCACAGGATGTGTGGCACTGCCCAACAACCATCACAAGGGTCACAAGTGGAGAGGAGAGCTGCAGTTCTCACAATAAGCAGATACAATTATTACCATGGCCTGCATTCAACAGCAGATTTATGTACAAATCTGATTTTTTTTTCTTTCTCAAAGATCTAAAAGAACTAAAAAGAATGTAGGAGAAATTAAGCTTGGTTTAAATAAATGTTACCCACATCTACAAAGAGCAACATTTCTTTAAGAATCAAATCTTTATACCACATTTCTCTGTAGTATATTCTTCCCCAAAATCCTGATCATGCAAAAAGAGAGGGAGTGTGAGACATTTTTCCCGTGAATGCATTCCAGTCCAAGTGATCACGTGCATCTTGTATGCAATACACATCTGCAGAGGGGACAGATGTCTGCACTGAGGGGTTCTGTGGTTTGTTTCATGGAAGTAAAGTGTACAAGTTCAGTTTCCTCTGGCAGTGTGCAGGATTGTGAATGGATGGCAGGTCACACACACAGATTACATACCATGCATACTTGTGCTCTCTATGCCTTTCTCCCCTTTCCATCTATTCTTCCCACAGAAATTCAGTTTCAACAGTTTTGATGGAAGTGCCTAATGAATCCCAGATTTTGTAGAATGGGCTTTTCCATCAGTGACCTTTACAAGAGGGACATTGTCAGGAGTAAAATTGCTTTTCTACAATACTTGCCATCCAAAATGCTCACACCACCTCATGAACCAACCAGCATTTGCAATCTCATAGTGAAATCAGTACAACATTAAGTCAGCCACGTTTACCCGTCCTAAACTACTCTTGTAAGAAATAGATAAGCCCTTGACCAAACGTAAATGCAATGCCAAAGTTCTTAATGTAATTATTAATTTAATAAAATATATAAATAATCAAGCTGTTCAGCTATTTAAAAGCACTTGTGCTTGAAAGAAATTACAGCACAGATGGCACAAAACAAAGAACTCACTCCTGCTCCAATTAAAAGCTAAACTCTGACTCACACAATTGCAAACAGAATCACTCCCAGGTATATTGACAGAAGAAGATCACTTTCAACTCATATAGATTTTTGAAGGGCTTGGTAGAGCTAAGTCACGTATCTGACCCAAGCAGCTGAACTGGAAATGCTGACGGTCTTCTTGACATGAAAACACTCTCCTGCATCTTCGGAAGTGCACACAGAATTCAAGTCAGGCAATTTCTAGAAATCAGAAAACCTTTTAGTACTTTCACATCTGAGTGAGGCAGAACTTTCTAATGTGAAAACACAGATAAATCTTTATAATGCATTTGATCCACTTGGTTTTAGTGGACATTTGCATGTATTTGCTGGGATTAACAAAACAAACTTCTTTCTATTTAAATATATGTCTCAATCTCTTGTTCCCATGCAGAAAAGGAAACACAGCTGGAGAAGCTACAATCTTACCATGAGGATCAGAGAAAAAAGTGCCAGGCAGTTTGAAGCAATCATAATTCTTTGCTTATAAAATGCAGAACTAAAGCATGTAGTACTATCTATAACATCATGTCACACTTGCCAGGGTTAGTTATAGGCAAAGGCAGTTCCCAAAGCAGCAGATTGCTGAAGGGGGAAGAGGGAAAGGAGGGGGTAAGAAATGGCTCTCACTGCCTACTTTGCCAATTACAAAGCCCTGAGAACCAAGTTATCCCCTGCTGCTGCAGGAATTACAGAATATGTGGGACTATGGTGGAACTGTTACTCCCAACAACAGCAAGAGCTCACTTTCACCTTGCCCCAGCAGCAGCTGGGCCCTTCCCTCCCTCCCACTCCTATTGCTTCCCCAGCTGAGAAAAATTTCAATTCTACTTTCAGGACTGAGAAGCCAGATGTAATATTTGCCATAAAGGAATACAAATTACAGTTTGAAGGGCATTTGCTACAGTACAGCCCTGAATGAAAAAGCTAAACTTTTCAAACCATGCATTGCCTTTTTCAGTCTAGAAAATATAAGACTTTTGCAATGGCAAAATGGAAAACTGTGCCATGTGTCCATGGTCTAAAATCATGTTGAAAAACATCAAAATATATGTTCACATGGACAGGATTTTTAATATATCTTTTTCCTGCCATTGTTTAAAATATTGAGAAATATTGAGGCATGAGAAGCTCATATTAGACACTTAAATCATATGCTGATAAAACACAGGAAAATATTTATGGTTTATGAGAAATTCCTTATTCTAGGTCTTGTGGAAAATACTGGATTGACAGTCCTAGTAGTGCATAGGCCCAGTGAACAGTTTCCCTTTAGCATTCCCAGGTGCACACTTCAACCCCACCTGGAGTGAAAGGACTGTCTCTTGATGAACATAAGCAGGTTTCCATGGTGCATTTTGTCACATGAAATACTCACAGTATTGCCAATGCCCCCAGTGTCAACAGTTCTGTATTGAATACAAACAGCCATGGGGAAACAACATTTTGTAGAGGTGCTTAAATTCTAAGAGACTGTTATCACTTCTTGTCTGAGAGGATTTAAACCAGCAGCTCCAAGATGAAGCTATTTTATTGCAACAGCAGTAACTTTTAGTGTAGTTTCTACTACACCACACAGAAGGACCCCTCTCCAGGGAATGTACACTTGAAGTGAAAGAAAACCCAACAAAAGGACACAAGAGTGGGACCAAGTTAGCCCATGTAAAAAGCACTGGGTATCAGACATCAGCCTCCAAACAACAGTCCCCCACCTCTCCTCTCTATACTTCAAGTTCCTACCTAACACATAATCCTATATTTCAGTGATTTTCTCACGAGACAGATAAGCTATTTCCAGTTTTTAAACTTCAAGTATTTGCAGGGATACTGTGTTACTTGTTAATGGTAAAGCTATGGAAAGGAGATAGTTCTCATAATGATGGCAGATGAGGATCTTGCTTGTAAGAATTTAACCACTCTGCACTCAGAATTTCAGAGCCTCTTGATTCTACTGTTCAAGCTGAGCTGACACTCTTTTATCTCTAGCATCTTTGTTGTAAGCTCCAGGACACTGAAAATCAAAGCAAAGAAAAATATTAAGTCTTTTGACATGTCTTGCTTAAAGACTTAGTAGAATACTTAAGCATTTAGTTTGCCTAACTGGAATCTAAACTTCAAGCCCACCAGTGCTCCTCTTAAATATTAGCCTGTCAAAATGTTAAAATCCAATGAAAATTAATGACAATACTCTACTAAACAGAATTGTTTGTGGAATAAAATCTTATAAATAGCCTGGAACAGGCAAAACGCAGAGTAAAACCAAGAACATGTTCCAAATAACAATGCAGTAATTGACTGGTGTTACATGGAGTTTTAAATATACCTTTGTTATGTTTGGCTTTACAATAAAGATAAGATAAAGTGTTTTCCCCTTGATTAGATTGAGAGATAGTCTTGTACCAAGGTACAAGACACCTCTGTAATACAGAAAAATTATTCAAGAATTGTTATCTTTGTATTCAAAGCAGGAAGAGGATCCCACAGTCCTTCCTCCCTGTTACAGGTGATCTGTGCTTCTGTTATAAAGTTACCTCTAATTGAAAATATAACTTACCTCAAGCTCAACCCTTGAGGGTTCAGAAAGGCAGGTGCAGTGTAAACACAGCACACAGCCAGATGCCAAAGCCACTCAAACAAGGAGCACCTGGAAAGCAGAAAGTTTTATTTCTTAGTGTCACGCTACAGCTCAGGCCTAGAAGTCTTCTCTACACCACCACAGGGAGGTGCAGCAAAGTGCAACAGCTGAATCCTAGTTACATTCAGCTCTCTAGAGATGTCACTTCCAGTGTAACATACACAGCTCCAAAGAGAAGCATTTCATAGGGAGCCAGGAACAATGGACAAGAAGCTCAACAACTCAGGTGATCTTTACCCGGAAAACTCCTCCCTTTGGCAGACCTCCAGAAGGAACAGGTCATATATGAGAGGGAGCAGGGCTAAGAGCACTTCCCAGGTGCTTCTGGGAAGGCCTGCTCTAATTCCAGCAAGGGCATCATATTTAGCAATTTAGCTCCCCTTACTCCTGTTTCAGCACTTCAGCTTCCCTCTTTCTCATCCAACAGCTTATGTCTTGCTGGTGTCACTGGAAACAACAATATTTGCTGTCTGATAGGGATAAGTTCTCAATATTGTCTTGACTATGTGCAAACTCTCTTACTGTAACACATCCATTGGCATTGCCCAGTTTAAACTGAAATATGAAGAAGTAAAAGATAAAACCACTGAAGTATAGGTACCAATAGGCTTTAATTCCAAATAGGATGGGAATAGCAAGAAAAACGATTCATTGGCCCTACAGTCTGGATAAAAATGCTAATCCACCCCAGTTCTACCTCCTTTCCCACTTGCAGCTCTACCAACAACACTGTGATGCACATAAAGGCTCTGACCTGAAGGTCCAGAGATGGAGACCTCTGCCTTAAATTTAGGCAAACAATATGGGAAAGAAGGAGAGGGAAAAGCTCACTGTTTCAGACTACCTTTTACACAAGCTAGTGCTTAGCACAGTGTAATGCTACTAGACAGCTGCTCATGCCATCTGACAGTCTTCCTCCATTACCTCTTGCTGTGGGTAAATCCAGCATCCTCCTGGCTGTTTGTCTTGGTCAGGCATGTGATTTGAGGCACGAGTGTAGAAGCTGATTAGCAAAGTCACTGTAACCCACCCTCAGAATAGAGCCTGACCCTGCTGTGTGCAGTGAGACCTCACACCCCGCTGGTGTGTGCCCTCCCTGGGCAGGAGCAGGGAGGACTCCACTCACCGCTGGGAGCCGGGGTTTGTCCCTGCTGGGGAGACCCTGCAGTGCTCTGTGTCCCGGGGCTGCTGCTCCTGGCTCCGTCCAGTGCCAGCCCCAGGCTCTGGAGCTGTGCTGCATCCAGATGCTCCCGCT
Organism: Passer montanus; assembly: GCF_014805655.1. Taxonomy (NCBI): domain Eukaryota; kingdom Metazoa; phylum Chordata; class Aves; order Passeriformes; family Passeridae; genus Passer; species Passer montanus. The sequence goes on from NW_024373256.1 coordinate 7,131,829, forward strand.
GAGATCCTGTAACCATGGCGGCGTTCTCGGGGCCCAGGTTTGCTATTTGCTCTGGGGACAATGCCTGGGAGGAACAAAAGACAGAAAAATTGGTTTAGGCTGTCAATTATAGAAGGCAGGTAAGGAATCAGAAGTCAGCACTGCCTTGCATTTGGAATGAGGGACATTAGCCTTCAACATTGTGTTGCTGTAAAAGAGCTCAATAGAGCTTAAAAGAATCCTCTGTATTCATTTACTTCCCTGACCACTCATCTAGCTGTCACCTTTCTCTTTGATGCTGGAAGCTGACAGCTTGAGAAGCTTTCTATGCCAGCACTGTACTGCACATTTCTTCAATATATTGTTGGAGTTTAATTTTCCAGCCATTTCTTTTCTGATTTGTTCAAAGACTGATGGTATTGTGCAACCTCTTGTGTTTTCATTTATTTCCTCTTATATCTGCTCCCAAGCAACCTCAACTTGAACTTACATTTGACCTTTGATTACAGTTAGCAGTAGAGCAATGAGATGAAAAGACCCCATGCTTAATCTTATTATTCAATTTTCTCATTTAGATTGAAAATCTTCCCAGTTTGTTCGTATTAAATTTAAAAATTAAACATGGCAATCATAATCTTACAGTAATTATCTTATATCATGTAGCAATTAAGCAGTTTGTAAAGCCTGCATTATTGAGCAGGCTGGTTTGCTTTAGTTCTAGTTAACATTCTGCAGTCACAAGCATTTTAACCCTCCTACACAACAAGCCTTTTTTCTTGCAATAATTCTGCATCCAGGTTCTACTTTGGAAAGACAAAATTCCCCTTGCAAGTAGGTCAGATGATGGAGCAAACCCTTGCCCATTTTTCATTGTCTACCAAATGGTGAGCTGATTTAAACTCAGCAAACTCATGGAAATGCCTACAGGTTCAGACATTTTGAATTGAACATCTTCTTAACTCACTTGAAGTCCATAATACACTGTAATTTTTCATAAATCAAAATCTGAATAATTTATAGAGCTGCAAAATGAGGCCATAAAAAACCCATGTAAAACCAAAGTCTTCTTTGTATCTTTCAAATACAGAAAACTCTTCCAAAGAGGTACCCTGCTTTTTATTAATCACTTTTTGTAGCATCATTACTACTCTTAAAAACAAAAATGTTGTTTGTTAGAAATGCTACAAGATGATATCGAGCTGTTTTGCAAAGAAATAGTTTCTGTAATGACATTTTAGGCTTATCTGAACTGTCAGTGGTACTGTGCACAGTTAGTGCTCAAGGAGTTTTTCTTTTTTATGGGAGCTGACACAGTTAACTCTCTGTTTAGCTCAACTGTCCATAAGTACATTGCTTGCCTGAGCATCTGAAAGAGACCAGCCCAGGCAGAGTATTAATCTTGTCACTAAGTCAAAGAAAGTCAGGGGCAATGATCTCAGGATCCCTGTTCTAATTTGTGGTCCACATTCAATACTGCTGTAATTAGATGTAATTCCTTTCTGATCTGTATCTGCCTGCACAATCTGTTTTTCAGAGCTAACTCGGGAGAATGGTGCCAGATTTTAGGTTAATAAAGCAGCTCTTGCACAGTCAGCAGAGAAATCTGTAGCTATTACAGCATCCTTGCAAATGTTAATAAACAGAGACAAAAATTCAGATCTGAATCAAATGTTGGAAGATACAGTGTCCATTCCCTGTTTTGTGATGTTTGCTATTTCTTTGGGATGCATTCTGAAGGATGAATAAAGCTTGTCCAGCATATTTCATGGGCATCACAGATACAGATGATACAGCTGAAAGTTAATGTTCCAGATCCTTGATGGTCTCTCACTTAACAGACCAAAGAATTTTTTTTGCCAAAACCCACAACCTATCAATCAATGCTGCAGTTTATTTATACTAGAGTAAAAACAATAGAAATTTAGTAACTTCTTCAGTAATCAAGCTCTTACTTGGAAAATTTCAGGAGGTATATGTCTTACTGCTGATGGCTGGAAATATGGCATCAAGCTTTTATCAAAAGCTTTTAATTCATCCTCACTCAAACCACCTAAAAAACCCACATAATAGAAATAAAACTCGATTAATGTTATTTTTAAGGCAATATAAACTTTAAGCACTTATAAAAGATATATCATAAATGGCTTAGTCCAGGGTGTTATATAGAGAGATGCTGGTTCTTTCTGTTTTATTTCTTTCATTATATTTCAGCATTACAAATCCTCTGACCTTAGCCACTGACATGGAATGTACTCTACCTGAATTACTTCACCTTGGAAAAGAGAATTATAAAAGCCTATACAATCATAAGCAATGTTATTAGGGAATGCTCATTCACAGTCTCTTCTGATCCATGGTTAGGGAGCATAATCATGCAATGGGAGTGACTTCTTCACCACTTAGGTGGTTATGGAGGGAATCATTGCCACAGGCATTGGGGATGCTAAAAATTATGAGAGCTCAAGGTGCAGTTAAATGATAACAGGGAAACAAATCCAGGAACAAAACTGGGAGTGACCTCTGGCTCAGGAGGTCTCTGAGGCTGCAAGAGCACTCTGGAGAAGCATCACTCCAGGCCAGTCCTGCCCTTGTGCCCTTCCCTGGGCAGCCCACTCTTTCCAGGCAGGATACCTGGGGAGCCAGAGCACAGCTCCTCCCAGTGCAGCCTGGTTCACAAAGAGTGACTGGGTCTGGAATCCTGATTGGTTTTGCCCTCCTTGATTTACCCCTTCCAACTTACAGGACATAAGAAGTAACTTCAGTGCTTCCCAAGGTCAGTTTGACCAGATTTACAGAACCTTACAGAGAATACCACGATTTTTCCTTCTGAAATTGCTGGATGCCTGTCCCTGCAGGTGACTCCCCTCTGGAAGAAATGCCTTTTGCCAGTTTAGAAAATTCCCCAGCTAGGTGAACCCATCTCTTCATAGCAATGCTTCAGAACCATTACCATCTGGAGCTGTAGCTTTGTTACCTGCTATAGTACCAATTTCCTGTAAAACAGAGCCATTCCAGCTGGTTGCAGCACCAAACACAGATTCTGTCATCTTCTTAAACTGCCTCAGAACAGGGGTGCTACAAAACAACAGGCCAATTCTTGCAACTGCAGCACTGCAAAAGGCAACAAGGTCATCATTACAAGCTGCATTTACATGGAGTACTAAAAAGGCCTGGAATATACTTAAGCCTGCTGTAAGAAGACTGTAAAACCCATTTGCAGTTTAAAATGTATGTGCACAAATTACATATAAATATTTCAGGTTTTAAGCAAAAACCTGTATTTCTTGATGCAATACCTAAATGGTGGGATATAAATGGCAGAGGAAAACTATAAAAGAACACATTTTAAACAACTGCTGCATGCCTCCTGCTTTTCTAAAAGCATTTAAACATTTAAAATGTAAAAAGGTGTCCTTTAGGCTCTGAAAATCTTGATGGAACAAAAATGGCACAATAAATTTAATCAACAGAGTTACTAATAAATATTTCATTAGATATAAAATGCAGTACCTGAATTCAGCAGTCCTTATGGATGTGATTTCTGTGGAGTTCAAAGCACAGAGAACAGCTCCTAATCCAACTAAATCAAAACTTTTTAATGTGCTGATGGTCTGGCCAGAGTCATCTAGAAAACCTTGCAAAATAGCTCTTGCCTATAAAAGCAGTAAGACAGTATGGATGAACAAGGCAAATATAATTGAAAGGTTTGTTACTATGATTAAAATCTTACCAAAAGCTATGGAGCATAAATATATATCCTGAGCCTCCCCAATGTATGGTCATGGCCTTCAGGAGGAGCACTGTCACCACCTACATGTGACACTGAACCAGGGCACTGTTACCCAACCACTTGCTAAATGGAAATGGTGTGAAAACACTCTGTACTTCTGCCAGGCCACAAGGAAAGCCTTCACCAGAAGAAATGGTGCTGGATTGCCTCACAGTATCAGTTAAGTGGCTACAGGAAAACAAAACTACCTAAGGGGATCAATATGTAATTTTATTATTTTTAATACTCAGGATGACTTGCCTTATTTAAGTGCCATACATGAGCGGTGACCTGTGTCAAGGATTAATTTTCAGATATGAATGGGATATTGGTACCAAAGTGCCTTTGCAAGCCAATTTAGAGTGGTGGTCATTTTAAACTAACCCTTTAAAAACTGCATCCATCTCAAGCATGTCATCAAGGCATCCTCCAAAGCCAGTGAAAAAAACAATCATCTTCCAATATTTCCTAATCTATCCACAATGCTGAGCTTCAAATAACTAGCTTAACTAGCTGCCTAAGGTTTAGACAACTGAAGTTCAGCAGGATGAATTTCTTTTAACTAACTACTCTTACTGACAGCAGGAAACCTCAAAAGCAAACTGGTTCTGTATAAAATCCTCCCAAGCGCTTCCTTCTTATGGTGCCCTTCACAACATGAATCTATTAAACAGATTTGTGATATTCTTCCAGAACTGCCACCATGCCAGCACCTGTGCAGCCACAGAGCCCTGATGGGCCACAAAGTCAGAAGCATGCTGCCAATTGCGTATATAAATAAAAGTTTTTAACTCTTTTTATGAAAGTCCCACTGACATAACTAGAAGTTATTCAAGGAAAGGAACATGAGAGGAGGTTATCTGCTAATAAAGAGCTTCTAGGGCAATGGATGTTGGGGTTGGGGCAGACTACCTATTCTTTGATTGTCCTTAGGAAGGACTCGTACTCTTAGCAGTAGTGTCCATTCCAGGGACAGTGTGAGAGGAGCTGCTGACCTCCTTCCACTGCTCAGTGGACAAGTGCTAAAGAACACACTCATGCCCACCCCAATTAACAGTGATTGATGGTGACTTGGCCACCTCCAGGGAAGCCCCAGACAGGCAGACACCAGTGCTGACCTATCTGCCACTTTCACTGGGGTCACAGCTGCACAAAAGCAGCAGGGAGTAGTGTGGGTCTCTGGATCTGTTGTCTAGGCAGTTCCAGGACTTGAGTCCCAAAGGGCACGAATCCAGAGCCTTTCACCAGGAGTGCATTCAGTAACTCACTCACTCACCTGGGTAAGAGTCCACCCTGTTTGCTGACTAAGACCAGAAACGGAGTCGATGGAGCGCAGGTCCAGCTCTGTGATTTCCTGTGCAGTGAGTGCCAGAGCAATGCGGCCCAGGGAGATGATTTGGTAACTCCTCCAGTCTGGCAGCAACCCCCAAACCTTTAGATGAGAGTCATTAATACCTGTTAGACCATTATGACTCTTCCTCTATATACACCATTCTCAAATCCCTTGGTTCAAAAGCCCTAAAACCTGAACATTCCTCTTTGCACACAAAAGGAGGGCTTAGGTATTGTGAAGGTTTTTGAGGTTCTACACCAATAATGATTAGTTCATCTAAAAATGCTGCAATTTTTACAGCTTGGACTTGTTGATGAGTCAGAATATGAACTGCTGGAAGTGTGGCTGTAGGAGCAAAACCACTAAGAACAACAAAAAATGGGAATCTGTGCCTAGATCCACACTGTTATACTGCCAAGAAAGCAGCACCTGCACTAGCCAGGCTCCTTCCCAGCTGCAGTCACTCCAGGGGATTGACTTTAAGTTCCTTTTGTGACCAGTCACCCTGGCTCAGTCACTGACAAGGAAAGACAAAGTAGAGAATCAAGTAATACAAAGAACCAGTTCCTAAAGTCCTGATTTCCAGACTGTGTTCATACAATGTTAAAATAAAAAAGAATTTCAAAGTGTTTGTACAGATACAGTTAAATTTCTAAAGCTTTGTAAAAAACCAAAGAAATAAGCAGGGGCTCTTCTAAACCAGTACCAATGTATTTAAACTGACAGCTTCCCCTACTTTTAACTGTATTTGTGATAAAGTTACAGTGATTGAAAAGCTGTCACTGATCAGCCCGAAGGAAATTTTGGTATAAGGAAAAGTTCTGCCAGAGTAAAGAATAATACAATTCCATCAAGAGCTGAATTTTCAGGGGCCAGAACTGTCAATTACATTTTCTTGACAATGGTAGAAGACTGTAGACAGTGGTCAGTATCTCCCCAGATGTGGCCAATTTCCTTTACAGAAAAAGACACTGGGTTTTGGCTGGAGGAAGTGACTTGAACAAGCCAGGAACACATTAAAAAAATACTCACTTTTAAGCTCTCATGTACTTCAGCAACTCTGCTTTGTGTCAGCAAATACATGGTTTCTAGTATAACATCATACTGCTAACTCCAACTAGAAAATTAAAACTAAAAACCCAGGACTGGGCTCCTATCTGAGTCAGAAAAATATTTACTCCATTTTTGAGATAGCTACAATTTAAGTTTTGTTCAAAAAGTTAGAAAGGACAAAGCTAGTGGGCACTTGCTGAAGAGCATCTCTGCAGTTGCCTACTAAATAGTGTTTGTACTATCAGATAGACTTGGAGCTGTACAGTCTCCAGAAAATATAAAAGCAGAGCTCAGGAATCTGGATCTCTGGAAGTAAGTACTCCTTACACAGAGCTGCAGGCTCTCTGCTGTGCACATCCAGCACAGAGCAGCTGTCAGGGTGCTTTTCCCAGCTATGACCCTCAGGGTAAGGATTTGTTTAAGAGATGCATTGCTGGACTTGTACCTCCCAACTGAGCTTCCACCAGATCTTTTACGTTGGTTTTACAATGTCATAAAGGGTCTAAGTCTGGGAAACTTCAATCTTTTCCAAAGCAAATAGACAGTAAAAAGTATTAGCCCAGTTTTAAAGCTTTTAATTCTCTAGCTTAAGAGATACATGAAACACATGCAGGCAAAAATGCCAAGTGTCTGTTTCCTGATCTAGGCCATAAAGTACAGAATTTGAAGTACTTCATAAATAGTATTATTTGACAGGGCTGGGTGAAATCTCAGGCAGAATGATATAAATAACACAGCACATGAAACTGAAACACTCCTTTGTCCTCATTCACCTAGAACTACAGATCCATACAGCTGTCACTGCTGCAGAGCTGGGAGACCTTCCACTTACAAGTGAGCTAAGCTTCTTACTTTCATTAAGATACAATCTGATAACTAGACTTTTTGAATTAGTTTGGAACAATGACTAGCTCAGGCTTAATGAAACCTTTAATCAAAGATGTTAATAACATAACAGCATCTATGCATATAATTTCAAAGAGCTTTGCCTGTCCTGTCTCATTTCTCATGCTTCATGCTCAGTGTAACACCACACTGCATTTTGAAATTAATATATAGGAAGTCTGTCTTTGTCTAGCAGAAATCTGTACAAACACTCACAGACAGAATATACTGCCATTCAGTGCACTGCAGATCTGTGAGTCTTTGAATATAGCCAGAAATGTGAGTGTATCAACCTTGTTAGCAATTTCCATACAACCCAAATATAGTAAGTACCCCAATATATTGCACTACTGTAAAGAATAGTAGTTTTCACTATGTCAGGAGAGCACTGGTTTTATTTTCTTCTAGGATTACATTTTTCCCCCTTTTGATGTGTCCATGCTGACAGAGGGAAGCTGACTTGGGAAGAATACATCTGCTGCAAGGCAGCAGAGACACAACTGCAGAGCCACCATCTTCTTTCAGAAATCTCTGCAGTGTCACTTCTCTTCAAGCACCTGCAGTCCCACTGCTCTAAAAGCTGAGCTTCACTGCTAAAAATTGCACAGTTGGCCTTATTTACCCCAAATCCATGGTCAGCTCCACTACTGGCTGCAGCTGCTGGTTTAAGGAGATGCTGCCCAGGCCCATGTGGCCCCTGCTCCTGCTTTCCTCCACAGGTCACAGCCCTCACGTCTCCAAGCCTCTTGCACTCTGTACTGCTTGCTGCCAACTGCAACTTGTACATGCTTCCCAACCTCATTCTGTCAGAATGATCTGATGGAACCTAAAAAGGACTTTTACAAGTTGGATCATTTTGACAGAAGGGGATTACAGAGTAGCCATGCAGAGATGGAAGCAGAGAACAGATAACCTCCAGCAGATGCTGCTGACAGGAAGCTGAAGCCAGGCTGGGGCAGTACCCTCTTCACCTCTGAGTTTCTGCAACCAGAACAATTTGTCTTACTGCACCCTAAAGCTTTTTCTTGCTGAACTGAAAGTATGTTTGGGAATTTGCCCATTCCCTGCCAGTGCAGGCAACCACAAAGCAGCAAGAGGTCACCCCAGGGAGAAGTGCAATGGCAACAACAGGCATAGAGCAAAGTCTGACTTCTCTGGCTCCCCACTCTGTCTCAGGCAGGGCAGCTCAGAGCTCTGTGGGTGCCCCAGTCCCAGAGTGCTGACCTGCCCCCAGCACAGTTCTCTGTCCAACTGTGCTCCAGGAAAAGACAAAATGTAGGTGGGATTTTTCCTCCCTAAGATTTCCCACTGATGGGTCTGTCCCTGCCTGTGAGGAGGTGGGAAAAGGAGCTTTACTCAGCCAATACCTGCCTTTCAGTCAGTTTGGGTTTACCCCACTGGAAGCTATATTTAGCATCCATGTAGACATGCCAAGTTTAACATGCCAAGCTTAATTCTCAGCAGGGCAATCAACAGCCCCTAGTACTGCTTGCTGATTTTTCATTTATGAAAGGAAAGTGAGAAGCAAGCAGAAAGGTAATTCAAAAGTAAAACCACTTCACTTTTCCAGCTGCCAATAGCTCAGAACTACTTGCCTGTTGACTCCAAAGCAAGGGCAATAGTCTTCTATCACCACCTCACATTATTTTTCCAATAAACCATAGATATTCTTGTGGCAGTAGTGACATTGACATAGCACAGTTATTTTAGAACTGCATAGTTCAATAACACCAAATCAAATTACAGATTTAATTTTCCTTCACAGACAGGATGGTTACCTGCTTGGCTTTTTCCTTCAAGGCAGTCAGCTGGGAGCTGTTAAAACCTGAGACACCCCCAAGAAGTTCCACATTTTTGTCAAAAGTCCCTGGATCCATGCATTTCAGTTCCTGAACTGACCAAAAGACATTTGCTTCTCCTAATTTAATGATTTCATTGGAAGAAGGAGCTCTGGTTCCCAGGCAATCTGAAAAAGGTCAAATAGCAAGAGTTTTCATCAAAGAGACAACAAAATAAATCAAAGCAATATTGATATTTAAGAGAGCAACAGACTATGAAAATTTACTGCTGCTGATGTGATATTGTTAAATTAATTATTTTGTAATTGAAGAATTAGAAAAATACTTATATTATTAATGTTCTGGATATAAAACTATCAGTATCTTGAAAACTTCTTTCAAGTCTAATTCTCAAAAGGCATCAAAACCCAGGCAAGGGCTTGTTCTGAGTTTAAGCCACCATTTGCTGGGAGCCTTGATTCAATAGGAGTGAAATGCAAATGTTTGGGGTGACCCTGGTGGAAATTCACCAAAAAGAGCTTCAGCTGAATAAACATCACATTCAAACAGTGGATCCAACCCAACAAGAATGTAACAGACATGAGAGGTCCTTGCACTCTGAAATGCCTGCTAGAGATATATGTCTTGTAAGACTTGCCTGACATTTAAACAAGGTGAAGACAGAAGCTGGATGTGTCAGAGAAGCACAGGGCTTGTTGGTTATGTCAAGCCTGTTGTTAAAATGTCAGGATCTAGAGAGGGCTGTACATTTACCACAGCACTGTTTGGACAGACAAACTGCCTTTAAAAATCTTATTTACAGTCAGGTTCCAGGCCTATGCATTATCAAACGAGACAGTTTCCATTGTGTGTTTTAAAAAATCCTAGTCTTTGTTGACATAATCTACCTCTAATGTTGATGGAAAGCAGAAATAAGAATCCTAATGTGGTTGTTTACTGCTCCCTCTCCTATCACTAATTTAGGAAAACCTTATTAAATAATTATCTAAACCAAATAATCCCTACATGTCTTTGGATACAGTCATTACTAGTAAAAAGCATGAATTTCACAGATGCTGTGCCTCAGCTAAGCTCCCCCAGATAAATAAATTAAAGCGAGGATGTACAAAGTAGATTTGTACTTTGAAAGGAGGCAGAGGAGGGATTTATTTGCATCAAAGGACGCTGCAGTAGTGGGCAGAACACTGAAAAGATTGAATCTGTTGAACAAATGAAAATGCTGCTCAGCTTCCACTGTACCAGCTGATCTTCTGCTCTCCCTTTACCTCCCTCTTGTGAAGCTGCATTGTTTCCCTTTCCCCTGCTGCAGGTCAGCTTTTCTCATGTAAATACTGCCCATGCAGACACAGTGCAGCTCCCTTCCTCAAGTCATGAAAACCTAAGACTGGGTGTCCTTGAAAAAAATCCATTGATTTTATAATTTTTAACACATCAGGTACACTGATGCAATTAAAGAGGGAAATAATAATTAGATTTTTGACCTGATGTCATTTTGCTGTTCCTTTTGCTATAGATTTAGTTTGATGAAAAACATATATATATATGCATTATAACATCTCAGTGCTTGTGGTGAGAAACCTGAATTCTTTCTCCAGCACTGCTACTGCCCTCTGGTAGCATCTCAGACACACAGCTCCCTAGTTTTGCTTTTCATGTTCCATCTTGCCTTAAGCACCTTAAAACCTTTGCTTTTAATCTTAACATAGACATAGATGCAAGAACTCTGTAACTGGTAATTGCTACTGTTATTAACATTAGCTCACAACTGGTCTGAGAAATGCAAAATAGCATTGGTGGCATGAAAAGCTTCAATGTTATTCTGGAGTAGTTTTCATAATACCCAATTACAAATCAGTCATGAAACTTCATTCCTTACTGAAACCACTGTGTGAGTTGTATGGAGCTGATGAGATTATGTTTGGTGACAGCAGTTCAAGACCATGTTTGGGCTGCAGAAGCATTTCCTGGAGTAGCACAAACAATCCTTCAAGTCCTCATCTCCCAGATTCCCCCCAGCTGAGCTCGTGCACCCCAAGTGAAGACTCAGGAGCCTCCACAGTCTGGGAACCAAGTTATCCTTGGACAAAACCCCTCAGCTTTGCTGGCACTGCTCTTGCAATGCAGATGAGAGAGCTCTGCAACTGCACTGGACATGAGCTGGGCTGATTAGAGAAGTCTCTGGGATTCATGTAGATCCAGAGACTTAAGAACACTTAACTTAGGGACACAGGCATACTGAAATACCTGCTGCTGAACCTGCAGTCCTGTGGCCCATGTCTAAAGAAATATGGCTTGTGATCTGCTGATTTACTTGTTGAGGGAAGAGTGAATTTCATGCATACAGGTGAACTAACCCCCTGCTATTTCACCAGCTGAGTCCTGCTTTTTTTAGAGCCTGATGAGAGTGTAATGACTCCTCTGATCAACTGAGGTCATGTTTTGTTTCAGGCTATAAAAAACCACAACTCTCAGAACTGCCTCCACCTCTCTCTGCCTACGAATACAGCACTCCAAGAGGCAAATTCATTTCTAGAGACACACAGTCACAATTCAGAGTTCCTGCCATACAAGCAGATGGATTTCCATGGTGGCTCAGGGCTTGCTGAGAGCTTGAACCTCCACTCTGCTAGGCAGAGAACCAAGAGGGATATTTTCAAAGACAAAGGCAGACAAGATCAAACTCCTTGAATATGTTTGGGTCTAAATTCCCACTGGTGCTTTTCAAAAGCTTCCCCCACAGCAGGATTGTTTTCCATGGCACAGGATGGCACAGCTTACAGATTCTGCCTGGGTGAATTTCAGATAAGAGAAAGAATAGTTGTTATTATAATAATAGAATATAGTCAGAGTATCTATCTTATATAAAGAAAATTATCCACTTGTCACCAGAGATTCTAATAGATTAGTTTGGTTGCTAATTAAAATACCTTTTAGATGATTATAAACTTGTCCATTTGGACAGAAAAAACACAGTGCCACCACTGTCAGATTTAAGAACAGATCAGTCACCATATGCTCATGTCTGGCAAAGGATTAACTATGTGCAATCTTTTGGCACAATGGTAACTTGTCACCTTCAGAGGTTTTTAATTCAAGGGGTTTCAATTAGATTACAAAGTAAAAAAAAAAAAAATTAAAATAAACAAACCCCTCTAATTCAAATCATTCATATTTTTCCTTTGTGCACTCAGAAGGATTCCAGGAAATGCTTAATTATGCAATCCTGTAATGAAAGTTTCAGCAATTAGTGCATTATACAACTCTGATGAGCAGCAGAATGAACTCTCACTGGTTTTTGCTGGAAGTCTGTAAGATACTGAACACTTCACTTTTATTGTTCGACTTCTCAGAAGGCATTTGATGACAAAGTGAGACAAAGTCTGTTTGAGTTGCACATCTCAGCCCCAAATGGCAGCACTTTGCAGAGGCCCCAGTGCAATACTGACCAGCTGTGCTGAGAGATGGGAGGACGCTGCCAGTGCTGCTGGAGACTGACTCAAACACAGCTGACAGAAGCTCTTCAGCTGAAGAAACTGGTCCAATTGTCTTTGCTATTTGTAAAAGGATACCTGGGAACTTCAAAAGGAGAGAAAGAATAAATAAGGCTTCTCTCCCTTTTAAAACAAATCAATTTGTGGAGAAAGACTTGTGCAGACGTGAGCAAAGCAGGGGTTAGTAACAGTTCAGTCTCGTCCCATTGTGCAGATGTTTCAGAAAAAAGTAATTGGCTGCTACTGAAAGGTCATTGGCACACATTTGAGGGGGGAAAAATTAGGAACAAAGGAAATTCTGAGTGATTCTCCATCCTGTGTGCCCTCCCAGCTTCTGGCAACACCTGAGCACTGGCTGATTGGTGTCTGTGTCCAGCCCCTCCTGGAGCAATGAGTGCTACCATTTTAATTTGGGCTTCATTTCGCTTGTCTTAAATTTGCCAGATAAGTGTATGAATTGGGATAGGGACCCAATTAAATTATGAGAAATAACTTTGACCTGTTTGCCTTCTTTAGGCTTTTTTGACCTCTCTTCTCCACCCTGCTAGACACCTTCTTTTCCTTTGAAGAGTCCTATTCTATCTGGTCAATTATAAGCATTCTCTCCAGTGGAAAAGCTGCTGACTGTGCTCACATATTTCTGCTGAAGAATGAAAACTATACTCATTCCAGTATAGTTTACTCCTATGCATGAAAAAAAAAATTAAGAGTATATGAACTAAAAAAGGGCAAGGAAATTACAAAGTGCAATGCTGAGGCCATCAGATATTGTTACTTGTGCTATGCTGGCCCCAGGGCAAAGGGCCACATGAGTAAATGCTCATTTGATCAGTATGATCCCATTAATAACAGGATAAGAAACACAACTTTTATGGTTGGAAGGCAGAAGAATGGAGTAAAGAGCACTGCAAGGTATAAAGTACTAAAAATGAGTCTGCATCACTATAAATGCCTCTTTTTCCCCCCCCATGTGACAATGTACAATTATCATTGTACACATGCAAGTAATTCTTTATATAAACATTACTCTCAAGAAGAAATCTCTTTGATGGAGTCACGAATATGTGAAACATTAACAGACGTTTCCTTGACAAAAGAAGTATTTACCTAGTTCAGCATTCAGGTTACATAATTTAGACTTCATTATGACATTCACAATTCCAAGTTCTAAAATATGTTACAAATTAACATTTTTTAATAAAAGCATACCTTTTCAGCAAGGATGTTTAATTCCTCTTTTGACAGCAGAACTATGAACGGTCCAACATCTAATGTTGTTTCTGCTGTCCAATTGTTTGAGGAGCTGAAAAAATATTGAAAAATTTAATACAATTGAAAATTGTATTAATAAAGAACATTACAATAAAAATAATACTAAAACTTCAGTGGGTTTATGACACTTTATCATACAGGAAACACAATTATATGCCAATGTGATGATTCATTGTTACAAGCATTAGATTGCATTTTCTCACTTTCTGGGCATAGGGCATTAGTGGAACTCACAATATAATCAGAAAAACCCTTCCAATGTGGTGATGGAGCTCTCCTCAATAGTCAAATGTTCTTAGCATTACAGCGTTTGAACAAGGAGAAATAATTATTTATTTGACAGAAAATTTACCATTTTCCATAAGTTCATATTGAAATAGTAGTCTGCAAAATGGCTATCAAAAGAGAAGTAGAAACATCATCCACATCTGACAAATGTCAGTCAACCCATTTGGTAGGTGACTTAATAAAGCTCATAGATAAGTTATTTTCAGCCTGACAGAGCCTATAGAAGAGTGTAGGAACAAATATGTTACTAGCTCATGTTCCCACAAACAATTTTAATTGCTTTGTTGCTCCACTATGAGGATGTTTAAATATCTTCAAAATTAAATATAAAATAACATAAAATCTTATTTAGCACAGTGTGCCACACTCAATAAAACTGATTTGTATCAAGATCAATGCAGGGATGGGATCTGCTGGAAAATACAGCTATCCTACCACAGAAAAATGCTGGCTGGCAGGAAGCTGAACAGCATCTAATGTCATCAGGTGGGTCAAGTCACCAACTTTGGGGTGAAGAGGTGGTTAGAAACTGCAACCAGTCTCCCTTTTCAAATGCAAGATACTTCCAAGGGACAATGCAAGACAGAACAGTATACTCTTGCTAGACAGAGGATGGCTTTGTTCTTTGCACAGCTGATACCAGTGAGGTTCCATTTGCCCTCCTCATCTGAGTCCTTAGTGACACCCAACACACTGCCCACTCTGCTGCTGCAGAAGCTTGAACTTTATATCCCTCTGCTTCTTCTCTGCTCTCTCCTATTGCCACAGGTGCTTGCAGTCTTTTTTACTTTTCTCCTTACACCAGCACAGCAAGTATCCCACTTCCATTTTCCCATTCTTTGCGTTCCTGCACCATTCTCTGCTTGTAACCCCTTTCTCTTGCCAGGCCTGTGAGTCTATTTGCCTGCCCCCCCCAAACATTACACTTTCTCTCCTTTTCCTCTGGGACTTAAGCCATGCAGGGTGTCCCTGGGGTTGTATTTTGTTCCACAGTTATCACATTACACACAAGAACAGAAATATCATTCTAGTGGACAAGAACTGGGGCAGTGACAGAAGCTGCTTTGTGCTGGTTTCACTGCAGTTCATCTGGGCAAAGCAAATGCTTGTTGTTTGCATGGCCTAACCACCAGCATGACCACAGTGGTGTATCCAATACCTTACCCATATAACTCGAAGAGTTTGTATTTAATTTCAGTCTTCTGCTCGTGGCTGAGCTGTTGGCAAAGTTTGAATTGATGTAGGGCTGCTGCCATTGCCTTCAGGGACATTCTGCCATGTAGAAAGGCTGGAGGTAGGTGGCAGATTAGATTTCCAAGGAGGTCAACATCATATTCATCAGCAATGGAGCTGTTCTGAAACAAGAAGCATTTGCCCTGTTGGCAGACCTAACTGGGCTCTTGCCCTGTACCACTTAGCTGCATCACAACTCATTTCAGCTGTAAGGAACAAAGACACAACAGTTTGCACCAGCAACTTAATCTACATTTTCTGCTGAGACTGCCTTACATTTTTTGTTTTACCAATCCAACTGGTGATATTTCATAAGCACTTCTCAGAGCTTTCAGTATTCTTTATTCCATACTGAATCACACATAAAGAATGTGACCACCCAGCACCTGCAGAGCTGGTGCAGCTCTGTCTGGCAGCACAGCCCTCATGTGGCCCCTTGCAGCAGAGGGGCCCCAAGCTCTTGCTGTTAGAAGGCTGAGCTGTAAAAGGTTTGTCAAGCAGCTGCCAAAACACTGGGGATTATACAGCTGGTACTGTGTGTAAGGACAGGAACAGCCACAGCTACATCAAAGAACTAGCTTCCCCTAGAAATTGGTGAGTGCTGCAGCTCCCAGACAGCAGAAGTCACAAAATCCCTCTGGTACCACCACCTCTCCCATGGAGGTCCCTGTGCCACAACAGCTCTGCTTGGACTGGCACTGCTTGGAGCCAGGGAACAGCTCCAGATGCAAACTGGTCAGCTCCAGGCTGTCCTGACCAGCAAGGACATTTCATGAGAACACTTTGTAGTGTGCATGGAGTCAAGGAAAATTGCTACGCAAGCTATTAAAAGGTTTGCTTAAGGAGCAAATAATAAAATTGAAACAGTAAAAAAGCTCCCAAAAGAATGCAGATGGATGGATGAAGAACTCATGTAGGTGGTGACTCCCTCCTCCTCCATGGTGTCTCCTCCTCTGCTGACCTCACAGCCATACCCACCAAGCACTCCTGCACTTTTTGCAGGACAGCATCCCTTTTGTGAAGGCTTGGGTTCAGAAGGTCCATTCCAGTCTTCCCCACACGTTCAAGGAAAGGGACACACAAAGGGCCTGTAACGTACTCCAGGTACTCAGAACTGCAGAAAGAATTCAGAAGGTCTCAGAATGCAAACCTGACCTTCATACACCCACAACCATAGCCATGAAATCTGTGATGACAGAAATATTTAGAGACAAGACTGGACTTGAAAAATCATAAACCAGAGAGGCCAAAAAAACTGCAATTAACCCTCACCTTAGTCCAATATCTGTCTTTTTCCAGTCCATCAGGACATGAACTGAACTTCAAAAAATGGCTAAGAATTATAAATAGCTGCAAGTGTATGAAAGTGCTCTGAGATGCTTTAACACCATATGAAACAACAGCTCTTCCAGTCCATCAGGACATGAACTGAACTTCAAAAAAATGGCTAAGAATTATAAGTAGCTGCAAGTGTATGAAAGTGCTCTGAGGTGCTTTAACACCACATGAAACAACAGTTTACAGGTCAGAAGCTTTTCCCCTTTCTCTGTTTTATTAGGAATAATTCTCTGATGAATGAAAATGGGGTGGGTGGCCTGCAGACCACAAGTAGTTTTAGAGTAGGTTTCCTTTTTATCAAAATCCCAAAATCCTGCCAAATTAAAAAAAAAATAATGCTCTTCTCCACACATAGTGGCAGACAACCTTGGCAAATAAAGCCACAACCCACATCTGCCCAGCCTTGCCAGGGTCTGTAGGCAGCAGCAGCAGTAACTTCTGATGGCCCTGAACAGCCAACATGCAATTGCTGCCAAATACCTGAGTGCTGTAGTTTATGGGAAGTCTTGCATTGAAGTCTATTATTATTATTTTATAGTTGTTAAGTAGAATAGAGCCTTTTCAAATTGAATACTTTTCTTCCTTTTTTCAATTAATTTCAACATATTCCACAAAAATAAGGGTTCTCAGTCCCTTTAATCCCCTGAGGCACATAAAGAGAGAAAGAGTGGAAGAGACAGAAAGAAAAAGTGAGAAAGAGACAAAAGCAAGAAAGCAAAGAAAAATTAACAAATTTTACAATTCAGGAGTTCTCATACATACACAAGTTATTTTTTCCTAAGGAAAAAAGCTGTCACTGAGTTTTGTGTGAGCTAACTTACACAAATGTCTTGAAACACACTGGAATGTTTCCAACCATACAGAGCAATATGCTTCAGCAGTATCCAGTGCTTTTGTCTTATATATCAAAAAGACCCCTAAACAAATAAACAAACTGAAACCAAATAAGCCTACCTAGGGGGAAGAAATCCACCACTGTGACAAAAATGTACTGTACTAAAAGACACAAAGTATTACCAACTTTCACTCGAGACAGATTTTTCCTACAGTCAGTGACCACTTTTCATAAATCACCATTTACTGGAATCATCAGTTTCCTTAGGACTGAAGAGATTATTTGAAAAGTGCTCAGAAGTTAAGATGGACTAAGATGTAACTCACGGAAGTGCCAGTAAGAGGAAGGGAGGAATGGATGCATTGGAGACTTTCCAAAATTTCCAAGCCAAACAATTAACCTAAAGGCAACAAAAATTTAGGATCTTAAACCTCTATCAGTTTTGAAGAAGAATAAAAAATATGGCTTGTTTATTGCAGCATATATATAAATTAGCATATATAAGACGATGCATATTATCTTCAGAGAGCATTTTTATCTGGCTTGTTTGAGTTTTCTTTTTGTAGACATCAGAGATGAAACATTATATATTTGGGAACATGAGAACATTTGTATGTTTCTGAAAGTTCTATGTATTTCCAAACAGATCACTCATGAATTAACAAGTCAGAAGGGCTGTAGGAATTTCTTGCAATTTGTAAGTGACAAATGAAATTGTCAAAATGAAGTATGATAACAGACAAATTCACACATAAAAGATTTAAATAAAATATGCTAACAGACAAGCTGAGACATACAGGATTCTGAAAAAAAAATCCCCAAAAACCCAAAGACAAAATAGAATGAGCCAAATTTTAATCTGCCTAATTTGGATATTGGGTAGTATGTTTATGTACATAAAGTCTTTTTTGTTTGTTTACCTGATATGGAGAAAGCAGATGAAGATTAATTTCAAAGAATTTAAAATTGTTTAAAAATATGTCTGTGTCCATACTTTCAAAGAGTTGACAAGTTACTCCTTTCACAAGCTGTCCTGTGCTGATAGGAAAGGCAAATTTCAATCTTATGAATATTTAAGCAGGATCTAGTCCTTACTCCCCACAACCCCATCCTAAGACACAGTTTCTTCATCTCTCCCATTTCCTGTAATTAAAAGGTTCTTGAAAGTAAAAATGAAAACAAATCGAAAAATATCAACTAAGACTTAAAACACCCAAACCTCTGCAATGCTTTGATCCTCACTTTGGTTTTGAAGACCCTTTTTAATAAGGAAGGTGAATTATCCTGTGGTATCCAGGAATGAATAAACATAAGGTAATATATATTGTTTACCTCAAAGTTGCTCTCATCACAAAACTAGTTTTAAATCCCATTTCAAAAGAGATACAGTCCATACCTTAGAAGGTCAACAGGATAGTTTTCCTTGGACAGTAACTCATACAGATACAAAGCCTGAAAATAAACCCACCATAATTAAAGGTAACTTTAGTTGATCCACTTGTAAGAGATATAAACTACTGTAAGGTTTTTGCACTCTGAGCTCTTTTATGTACCCTAAAGGTAATTCTGTGGTCCAGCTTGAGCAACCAAAAGGTTTGGCATGCAGTTTAGCTGAATTTTTTCCTCACAAGACAAGCCATAACTGACTGGCATTATGGTAAACCTGTACATGGCCCACAGCCACTGAAAAACTTAAGGGTGAAGGGAGCCCTGGAAATCGTCTGATCCAACCTTTCATCTCTCTGGACAGAGTCAAAGACTTTAAATGCAAATATCTAATGTACAGTACTGGAAAAAGAAAATTTACATGGCAGAAACCTGGGGGCTTAAATTCAGCATATTAATGCTTCCTTTTCCATAGCATTGTCTCATAGTGCTGCCTGGGCTCTAAATGCCCTGTGGTGTTTATGTTGAGATATATCTGGGGCAGTTCCTTCCTTTTACCTGTGTTCCTTGAACACAAATATATTACACCACTTTTCAATTCTCCCATTCACACTAAATTGCAGTGGAATTGGAACTGCATAACAATTTTTACCTGGCTGCTTCTTAGTTCTTTTTCTTTCAGCATTGTGGAATTATAGCCAGTTTGCTTCCATAAACCAGAAAGAGAGACTTCTTTAAAGAAAGCTCCTTGTATATCTTTGACTGATGAAGAAAAATCTCCAGATGCAGCAATCTAAAAAGAGGAACACAAAAATACATGGTATTTCTGAACTGATGCTTAGATTTACCGGATTTGCCCTTCTTTCTATTCCATGTAATATTTCTCTTAAGAGGATAAAGGAAAAACACGACATTATTAAAAACACAACAAAATAAGCAAGAGAGAGCCTTCAAAATACACTTGGTGTTCAGAAAAAAAACAGTAGAGCTGTTAACCATTGAGCTAAAGGACATATCTTGCTTTAATTCAAGCTTTATAGTTCTGGTTATGGTGCTTTTGTGCAGAGAGACCCTGCCACAGACTGGAGTTAATAATCACCTTCCTGAGGATGCCCTGTTGCTGTGCAGGAGATAAGTCAGACAAGTACTGGGATGTTGTGCCTCGAATCATCTGAGCCAGCTCCCTGGGGCTCATGCTGTGCAGTGACCCAGTGCCAATTCCTGTCACCAAGGCACCCATTTGGCTCACATTGTAAAATGATAAAACCTGCAGGGAGAACAGCACAAGCAAACAGGAAGCTTTATTGAGACCAGCAGATATGTTTAAAAGCAAAAGTCAATAAATAAAGAAAAACTATTTATTAAATACTTAATACATTTCTTGCCTGGGAATGCATTTTTTTGTGTCTGTCCATGGAACAAACGCCTGAAGTTCCTCAGAAGTTCCTTTTTCTGAAACTTCAACCAGGACCTGATTCCTTGCATTGCAGTATATTTGTATATACAGCCTCAGGTCTTTAATCATGCAAATTCTGCCTAGGGCAGTGACACAGACAAAATAATATATACAAATGCCAAATCCAAGTACTCATTCTCTCTCTACTAGAGAATTACTTTGGGATGTACAATCTTGAAAGCTTTTATTTGATTTAAACACATTCTCCAGGCCACTAACTAATTTGAATTTTTATACTAAACTTTTCAAAATTTACAGTTATTGTTAAGAAGCCATTTCACTTTTAAAAACAGAAGGTAGGAAAGCTGTTATGAGAGGTACCTTTTCATAAGAGAGATATTTACTGGATAAAATCATAACTTGGCTCTTTGCCCACCCAGAGACTTGGTTTAATGTTGCAACAGCATTATGCACTGCTTCAGGTGACAGAGATTCCAGCTGACTTGAAGTTAGTCCAACCACAGCATCTGACAGAGATCCAAGGGTATCATTCAATGTCTGGTTTTGCATGGCAATGTTCAGGAGCTGAGATTTGAGCTAAATCAAACAAAAAGAGCAGACTGGAAATAAAAATCTGCCAAGAACCAATTTTCATTACCACCCAAAACATTAACTGGAATCTCCAGAATAGGCATTGGCAAATATTCACACACTTAGTAAAATTTCAAAAATAGAACCACAGTTGTGAAAGGTATAAGGAACAGGAGTATGAAACAGAATGAGAAAAGAATAAGCACCCAAAATGGGTTGCTATCCTTTGCATTCTCAAGAACTATTTTCCCTTATTTCTTAAGTTCCAATAATTTTTCACTCATTTCTCCTTATTTAAGAAGAGCATCTTTCCTCCTCTGTTTACAGGATTATGTTAGGCAAGAAGAACAAATGTTGTACACACCTCATGAACCTCGGCCTGGAAACCTCTCAGCTGATTGCATTTAATCATTTGATGAAGTAGAGCCCGGGCCACAGCTGCATCCATCTGTTCCAGGTCATCATAAAAACAAACCAACAAACCCAGCCTATAGAGCAGAAATACATTAGCTCCCTTCTGACATAAAAGGTGTCACTGTTGGGAAATGGAAACACAGCTTGGTACCCTCTCCTTGTGACCACAGCTTGAGCCATTTCTGTTTGTCGTGAGTGCCTCAACCTGCAGTCTTTAAAACTCAGCCTGTAACAGGGGTATGAGAACATGCACTGGCCTTTGCATTCAGCTGAATCCTACCTGGATTGCATGTGCTTGAGAATTTACCTGTCCTGGTTCCATTTGTTCATGGCTGGATTGTCCCTGTTACTCCACTTCCCCCAACAGGAAAATTTTGAAAATGATGGAGGGTCTTTAGAAGTGGCTTGCTGAGTTCTTATCTGGTTTGATTGGATGTTTTGAACTCTTAAGTCCTGCTTGGATTCCACATGCAGCACAACCTATTTATGTTTCAGAGCAGCAGCTAGGGCATGACATAGCTTCTTTATAATTTTAGGATGGAACAAAGCCTGCAGTATTTCCCATCAAACACGGGACTGGCCGATGGATGGAGACCTGTGCAGTTCAACACTGGTCAGGAGAAAGCACACTGAGGCTCACTGCCCACTTGTGCCAGCACAGCAGCCTGCAAGGCAGGGTTTGCACTGAGCTCGTTTCCCTTCACAGTTCCCATGCCGTAACATTTCCATTAACCTCTGTAAAGTGCAACCACAGCCATAGTTTTTGGAGAGGAGGAGTCACACCACCATGGGGAAGTGCCTGTTGTAGGTGTCCTTCTGGCTTAGACCTTGTGCTTATTTACTGCCTTTGCTTATTTACTGCCTTGTGCTTATTACTGCCTTTACCTGCAGCCCTGCAAAGAAAGAGCTCTGAACTGTGCATCACCATGTCTGGATTTTGAACTTGATAGTGATGGGGATGAACTGGTTTGTAGGAAGCTTGAGTCAATTCCCTGTCCCTGTAAACTCAGTGCCTTTGCTTTTATAATTCAAACAGAACAAGAACCTCAAAGATATGGCCAAAGCCCAGCTTTCCTGCTACAGTCCCTGCTTTTTCACAGTTCAGTGAGACAGGCACAGGCAGAGTCTGGGCAGTAATGTCCAGATGTGAATCAAATCATCAGTGGACAATGCTGCAGCACTACCACAGACTCAGTCAAATTCTGCAGCACAGAAAGGCTTTTAGTTCTTCCAGTCCCTCAACAACAACCTGCCAGTGATATAACAAAACACTGCTTCAGCAGCACATCTGAATTCATGGGAGATCATCAAACCAACATACAAATAAAAGAAGCATCTATAAGAGCATTTTTATAACAAATAATTACATTCTGATGCATTATTGCTTAGCCACCAAAAGCTCTTCATCTCCTCTGGGATTAGCAGAAATGAATAACACTACTTCTTAAAAGTAAAAGTGCATTTAAATCAACAGTATGGTTAAAATGAGTAACATAAACTAAGTGTGTCGTAAAAATGGAATATATTAAGGATTATGGAGCATGACATTTCTCTCATCCGTGAGAATGTGGCAGCTCTTATGAGTGACAAAATAATTTTTAAGATTTCTGACATTGAAATTTAGAGCATGGGCATAACTCTTCTCTCGCTTACTCCTCCGACAAGAGCAATGCTTCATGGAAGTCAGCGAGCTGCACTGCAGTAATGACAGGAGCTCTGAAGCCATAAAGCATATTCTCCATTAGTTTAAAACTCCAAGGTATCCCCCAAGGAGACTACAAATAATTTCAGACAGCATTGTCTTGGGACTAAACACATCCATTGATATGACAATGTAAATGTAAATGTGGAGTGCAGAGCTCTCTCATGCTCACTGTGTATTTATGAGTAACAGCAGTTTATTTTGGTTTTTTATTAGTGTTAAAGTTAGTTCCGAGCAGATTTGACAGTCCTGAAAATTCAGTTTCCTGCTTACACACCTAACGTCCCAACATATTTAAGCATGGCTCATCTCCACTCTTCAGGACAAAGAGGATAGCAGGGCAAGCTTTACACTGCTTCAGTTTGTGGCTTCTCTGGTGACACCCACGTCAGTTTAAACCCACTTGCAGTCCTGCTGGCAGGAGTTGAGCTTTCCTCCTTCAATCCCAACTGTAAAATTATTTCCCCCAAACACCTCCATGTTCTGTGATTCAAGCAGCCAAGACAACTCATGTCCTGCTGTCCCAGTTTATTTTATTGCTCTGTGATGTGGTGGAGCTCTGCCTAGGTCGCCCAGATACTCCTGCAGCCTTCCCACAAATGCTACAGGCATCTCCTCACTGTGGAGCAGGAGACAAAGCATTAGCTAATTAGGCACACCTCCAAAAATTCATAAAGTAGCAATTCTTCACTGTTGCTAAACAGGGCTGGATTTCAGCCTAGATTTTTTGGCTGGAATGAAAAAGCTGTGCCACGCTATCAATTTCCATTTTCTCCTTAGTTAGTTGTTCCATCCACACACAGCCATAAAAGAAAAAGCAAAGCAGCCTTGCCTGTAGATAGTTGAAGTGTTCCTCATATCAAATCCTGACAAGTTTATCCTTTCCAGGAGGGCCTGTGCAAGCTCTGGTGTGATGTCATACACCATGTCCAGCTGCTTTGTTGCGTTGTCGTAGCTAATGAACAGTCTGATCTGACCAGCACAAACAAAACCATGCATCAGCACTGTGAGACAATGAATCCTACAAAGTCTGTGTCTGACACTCAAAATTAACTGAGCCTACACTCAAAATTAACTGAGCCTGTTCATGTTATAGAGAAAGCCAGAAGATTTGGATAAACCAGTATTTCTGAAGGCAAAGCTGAGTGAGTGATTTGAGTGATTCTCTGCCAAAATGTCATATAATTTGAGGGTCTTCTATCATTGGTCCCTTTCAATAGCAGTCATGGAAGTCTGATACAGAGAAATAATTACATATTAATGACAGGCACTTTAAAATTAAAAAGACAGAAGAATTTTGTAAAGAATACATTTATATTTCCCCTCTGTAGTTTCTCTTCATAATTAATTAATTAAGATACATTAAGTTATTTTTCATGTTTAAGTTTGCATTTGTGTTCTTATTGTTTGTAGCAATAATATATCCAACCACACTTTGTTACTTACTTCATTAAGACTAATTTTCAGAATTTCTTCTATTGGGAGATGGACCATGTATCTTCCCAAAATCCATAAGCTTTCTGCACTGACCCAAGAAGTTGATTCATTGAACTCTGTTTTGTACAAATAAATACTCACTACAATGTTAAGAAAGTAATTACTTTTCAAATATATTTTCAAGTATATTGTTATTGTTAAATAATAAAAAAACTGCAAATCAGAAAAATCATTAGCAGAGAGAGTCAGATTTCCTCCATTTGCTACATTTTAGCACCATACATTTATGAGTCCATACATTTTTTTACTGAAAATGAAATAGTGTTTCAAGTGTCTCAAATTTTCTCATACAAAAACAGTCAATGTTTTATGTTGTTGAAACCAAGAATTAATAAAGTGTAGGACATGAAAAATTTATCCAAAAGTATTAAAAATGGAGCAACGTTTTTAAAATTCACTTTTCCTAATCAATTGCATTATTTAAGAACATCAGGAAGGCATGATACTTTATATGTCTTATATATTATTATTGATGATGCCACTTGTTTCAGTAGTATGCAATAGTAATAATGGAGAAAATGAAAAACTGTCCAAATACCTCCATGGAAATGAGCTGACAAAACCACAAAACACTGCACAACAGTTAAAAAATGGCATTCATTTAGTAACATTCTCCCAAGGATTGAAAATGAAATCAAGATCCAAATATCCCTGAGAAAAAACATATTCATGGACTCCATGGGTACCCTGAGCCACAAAGACTGTTTTCTCCAGGGTGTTGTCATTTGGATGGCTCAGTGTGTGACACCTCTGAACACATTCCTCAGCAGTGCTGATACTCACAGCTCTGTTAAAATAAAATAATCTGTGCACTTTGAAGAGTTTCCAGTGCTGGGGAAAAAAACAGCCTGCATCTATCAGAAGCTGAAGGACTCCATTAAGTGATTTTTTTGAAAACACAGATCTAAGCTCCTTAACTGAGACAAGATGATGATCCCAGCAGACCTGTCAGGCCTGTGTTTTTTAAAGTGATATTACCTCCCATTACCCAGAATATTATGAGAGTTGAAAGACATGACAAGAGAGCTAAAGGAAAAACCAGCATCATTTAAGGATGTTGACTGTGGCCTTTAGCAGAACAGACTCACAGCTACCAGCCATGGTAGCTGTGATCCCCAAAAACTGATCCCTATCCCAGGTTGTCCCAGTGCTACCCACATATGAAGTGAATAAATCAGCCTCCTGCAGCACTGTTCCTGCGCTCTGCTGTGGCCTGGGGAGTGCACACCGGAGGGAGCTTTAGACTTCCAGTCCAAGTGTGCCTGCCCAGGGCTGATGGTTCACACTGCCACAACCAGCTGGGAATGAGCCCACACTTGATGCCCTGAGGGGGGGGATTCACCACTGTGCAGCTTTTGGCAGGTGAAGCAGCAACCAGGGAGGAAAAAGAGGCCCAGCAACTCCCAGTCCCTCCCAGGCTGTGTGATCTTCCATGAACTGAGGGCTCACCAATGGTTCAGACACAACTCAAGATGATGCTGAGAGATTTTCCCAGGACTGCTGAGCAGCACCAGGCAAATTCTGCATCTTTGCTTTCCCAGCAATGCACTGGCACTATCACCTCACAGCAGCAGCATGAACCTCCTCTCCACAACTTACTGGTTTATTCTCATATTTTGAAATGGCAGGAGACCCAAGAGTCAAATTTAGCTCCACTGAAGCAAGTGGGTATTTAACCTTTGATTTCTAGGGAAGGAAGAAGAACACACACACCTGTAAGTCTAAAACGCTCCCAGGACAGCTGTGCTGGGATGTTCAGTGAAACCCAGGCACCAGCTCTGATGTTCAGTGCCCTGCACAGCCCCCTTGTGGAGCCCATCCTGCCTGTCCCAGCTGTTTTGGAACAGCTGTTTTAGGCACATTAGCCAGGCAAACAGATGTGGGAAAATGCATCCAATCAGAATTAATTAACTTTGGCTTTATCATGTCCCTTTGCTGATCGAGTTGGTGCCATGTGCTTTCACAACATCCTGCATTTCTCTGTGTTTCGAAACAGTGCAGTGGATAATGTATCCTGAGCCAGAGCTGTTTTCTCCTTTGAACAGGAGTTCAGAAGAGAACAACTCGCCTTGGCAGAGCACCTGGCCACTGTATCCTATTTCAGACTTAGAAACAGTACAGAGAGAAAAGACTTTAGTACTAGAAAAAGACTTTGTGTATAGCTCTGTGCAGAACAGAAGGGTCCACTGGTTGCACCTGATGATCCTGGAGGTCTTTTCCAGCCTTAACAATAGTATGATTCTACTCTACAAGTTCAAGCATCTTTGGAGAACTATTTGTCATGAGTAACAAACACATTATGTTTATTTATGTGCTCTGCAGAAAAGGTATTCCAGACAGCTCTTACACAGACCTGTGTTAACTGGGGAAACAATTCAATACAATGGGCAGGCCATTTCCTGAGTGCTTTTCTCTTATGATAAGTAAGAAGAAAACACTTTGTAACATACCACTCATGTTGTAAGATTGCTGTAGAATCTGCTTCATCCAGCCATAGAGAGCTCTCTGAGTGCTTGCTGAGGTTCTGTCATAGAGGTCCTTGAACAATGATGATCTAAGTGATAAATACATTTGTTGGCTCACTAACGAGTTAACTATTCCTTTTTTTAATGACACATGGACAAATTATTTTAGAAACAGCATTCTTTACACATAAGCAGAAAGCTGTATCAGGAAAACAGACTAAGACCATATAGCAACTTCTTTTTCAATAGTCAGCAAATCCAACATAGTATTGTGTCTGAAAAATAAATGGCTTACAAGTTTCTGAAAGCATCCTCCAGCAGAAGGTTTGGGAGACTCCCAATGACATCAGGTTGGAGATAGTTCACTGCTGACACACGCAAAACCTGACTCAGGATATCCACACAGTCCAGGGCACTCAGAGCCAGGAAGCATTTATCCAGAGTTACAAGGAACAAGGTCCTGTTTACTCCTGGGCTTTGAAAAATTCTCTCTCTAGTCTTGCCCCAGTCAAGAATAATATTTCCCATTTCCTGCAAGAAACAAAGTGTGAAATAAACATCTCTGATTAATTCAATACATTGTTCATTTTGAGGCCTGACAGAGAGCTCTCTACAAAGAATACGATGCTGCTCTCATGAAAAACAGCTGCAAATTACTGGTTGTTTGCATTACTTCAGATAATTCCTTTCTGGCATTGGGTAGAGACCAGCTTGAATATTTTTTACAAAACCAAATGAAACCCAGAAAGATATTTCAAATGACTGATTTACAAAATTACTAATTTCACCTCCTTTATCCATCTTGGCTCTCTTTCCAGCCACCAAAAAGAAGACACTCCCTGAGAGTAACTGGCCCTACCTACCTTAGGTGTTACTGTAGGAGGGTGAACTCTTCTCTGGAGATGAGTTTCTCTCTATTGATTACAGTGAAAATCCAAATGACTGACTTGTACTTGCATCAACTTTTAGACAATAAGAGTTAAATAAACTAAGTCTAACCTAAGAGGAGAGGAATCCAATCCAAGCCAGGTAAGTAACTGCAACGCCTGCACTGTGAGCCCCCCAGTCTGTCCCTTTCCATTTCTAAACCACTGACAGCAGCTTTTCCTTTTCACGTGTGGAAACTTGCTTACAAGATGCTCCTTTTTGCTGTTGAAGAGGTACTTCATCGCAGTTTGGAACTGCTGCTGATCAAGCTGTTGCAATTCAGACAGTAGTTGCCTGGGCTGGTATAAAAGGTTCTTCAGGTAACTTTTTATGGACATCTGGAGTGTAGAAAAATATGTTTAATATACATAAAACTCATACTATCGTGCTTTTACTCCCTGAAAATCTGTGCTCAAGGAGAACTAAGTGCTTAGCTCTGTATTGTCTGGGCTGTCAATGATCAAAATAACTGTTCTCCCTCAAACTGAAAACAAAAATAATCTAAATGCATTCTTGAAATACAGTAATTTTCAAATCCTATTCTTGGCTCCATGAACAAGTCCTCTCGAGGGAGCTTTTTAACCAAGATGCCTCAGTTTCTCACTTCATAAAACAAGAGTAATAAAGCTTTTCTGCTTCACACAACAGAGCTGTGAAAATGAAACTTCTAAAGAGCTCAAAAAATAGCTTAAAAATTATCAGATATCATGTGCTTATTACTTAAAAAAGGGAAGGAAGTGTGCAATTAGATGGGAGGAAAAGTCTCTACCAGGTCATAAGCCAAAAATATTCTCTCTCGCATCAAGCTTCATTACCAGTTAACAATCTCATGCCTATTTTGAAAAATTGAAGGGGAATCTTAACACTGGAACAGAAATAAATTTAAGGCTCATTAGCAGCAGACTGGAGTAAGATCCCTGCTATTTCCTGACAGAATTATTTCAGAATTGGGTTGGAATTTGAGTTGCAATTGCTCTTTGCTGCCTTTGCTTAACTTGCATTGCCACCACCAAATATTAACACTGTTCCTTTATGCCTCGGGGTTCAGCCTGCTGAGAACATCAGGCTGCCAATAAACCTGACAAAGGGAAGAGGCAGTGGCAGGAAAATGTAGGTGAGGATGAGCTGTGACAGCGACACGGAGCTTGGGACAGGTTTCAAGCACTGTGGAGCTTCTGGGAATGCCTGAGGCTCAGGGATGGCACGGTGACACTTCCCTGTTTCCGCGTGTTTAGGGACGAGGGAGGGGCTCAGGTTTGTTAGCTGGGTACAGCTCCACTGAAAGCAGCTCATCACTAACCCTCAGCAGCAGGAGGAGGAACAGCAGCTCCTTCCTGCATCAGTCCACATCGATAATTTACAAAAACAGCATTGAGAGGAGCTTTAAAAGGTGGAGGCATTTTGTAGGATGCTCCAGAGCCTCTCATTCCATAAGGAGCAGTGTGAACTACAGCCAGCCAAAATTTGGGAGAAACCCATCATTTTCTGGGGAAACAGCATTTATATATACTCAACTCAGAAACAATTAGCACCAAAAAATCCTAATTCCTGCTTTCCATCAGAGAAAAAGCAAAAATAATTGTTATTATTTCTGCCTTGCATATTCCTGCAAGCTTTGGGGGAAAAGACAAACTATTCCTATTTCTTATTTAGCTGCTACACTGTAGGTGTATTAATTACCTCTATTAATTACCTCGTTGATCACCTAGCTTTGGCTACAGAGATAAGTTAAGGTTTTTTAATTCCTTTTCAAATAAAAATTGTCATGCATCTTAAATGTCACAAACCTGTAGACTGCTAAGAGTAAACATAACTTCCTGAGCATGAAAATAGGCCATGACTTTTGTAAGAAGATCTGCTGTCCAGACATTAGAGCTGTAACAGAAAACAGGACCAAAAATGCCAGTAAAATGATGTAACAAGTTAAATAGCAGATTACAAGAGTAGAAAAGAAAAGGGGAAACAAAGAGTGATGATAACACCATAATGACAAAAGTATTCAGTTTTTTGTCTAGCCAGAGTAATAGTTGATCTGTTTAATGCAATGAAAATACATGGTTCAATGGGGAATGGACTTAATTAGTTTTTCTCCATCTAATTCCACAACCACCCACAATAAACTCAATTTTCCAAGGTGCTGCCATTAGTACTCTCTCCAAGGCATGTGCTTTCTGGCACCCCATTATGTCTGTTCTGATCTGCTTGCAGAAAGCACAGGGAGTAACTGCTGCCTTTCCTTCAGCAGAGTCATTAATTTCACTGTGTCTTCCTTACACAGACACTGATTTTCTCAAGATATGTAGGAGTGGAATGGCCTTTGAGGCTTATCCTGCTCTTTCAGATTTGGACAAAATTAGCAAATAATTAAAAAGCCACCAGGAGCTGGAGGATGGGGGATGGAGTGAGAATGAAAGAAGGAGGTGGACAGACAGCTGGAACTGCACCTAATTTTCTTAAGAAGCCATTTGGACACATGTGAGCAAAGTTAATTATCAAAACTTCTGAGAACTGTAGCAACTATATATTTTCAGCCTCATTCTATATATTTTTTTTTTTCACTACACTACAAATAGGTTTTTCCCTGTTAACAGGAAATGCTCCTCCCAGGAGACCTAAATCCAAGCCAATATGAGCCAATTTCATTCCATCCATAATGTTCCAGTTTCTGTGGATATGAAACAGATCATATCTGAAGTGCAAGATAATACTGAAAAATCAAGATGGGGAGAGTAATACATTACCTTTGAAAATAAAGTATATCTAGGAGGGCTGCACATGAAAAATGGAACATAAAAAGTTATGGTGAGATACTGAGCTTTAATTCATTTTAGAAGCATAAATGGGAACAACTGTGTACATTACCATTCAGATATTTCCCAGCTATTACTTCCTCCTAAGGAAAAATTACAAATATATGCAGTAAATTACTATTTTTAGATTATAATATAAAATGTTATGTCAAAATGTAGAGAGATCAAATAAAAATACTAACCGCAGCTTTGTGTAACAATGGAGGCAAATCTGTAAAAGATTATCCCATTATTAGAAGTTAATTTAATGTTTTATCAGTCAATTGTGTTACACAAAAATATATTTATTGTATACAATGATTATATACACATATATAATTTATTTGCAAATATTTAATGCAGTTTTGATTAAATTTATTTACAGGAAAATATTGCAGGGAAAAAAGGCTATTCAATAATAATCAGTCTTGGTGAAATTCTTTGCTGGCATAGCTCCATGAAGCCAAGAGAGCAGAGACTATGGTCCCAGTTAGTAACAACACCTAGTATTTTTTATTTATTACAAACAGCTTTTTCTGTGCAAAAAATATGTCCCTCAGACAGGAGTTCTGGTCTTACCTTCAGAGTTCTGACTGTGAGTAATCTTGGCATGATTCATTGATATCAACAAGAAACACATCTTCAAAAGTCTGGACATTTCTTCTGGTGTTTTTAGAATAAAAAGATACTTGGATTGAAGAGGAAAATAGGAGGAACAGAGTCAAAATGCAATATTCACCCCAAATTTCATAGCTATAAATCAGAGACAGCCTAAGCTATGGAGTACAGATTGAGATCAGAACAATCCAAGGCTGCTTGCTCCCAAGTTTTTAATTTAGATCCTTTTCTAGGATAAAGATACACTTTATGCAAACACGAGTCCATGAAGAGTGCGTGTGCAGACAGATTTATCTCCCTATAGCAAGTGGCTCATTTAATTTTCTTCCTTGTAGCACCATTTATTTACCAAGTTACACTGCACCAAAGTACGACTTCAATGCAGTTTTGTTAAAACAGGCAAACAAATCCTTTTAAAATCACATAAAACAGAAGAGAAATTGAATGAAAAAGGAAATTATAAAGAAGCTTCACACAAACTCTAAGCTTTTCCTAGCTGGCTAAGCTGCAGTATCACTGCAGACTTGGTCTGGAGCCCTCCATTTGCAGATCTCTGAACTCAGGGGTGGGACAGCCTGGCCCTGGTCCCCTGTCCCTGCAGGGTGCTCCAGGCAGGAAGGTGACAGAGCACTCCCCTTCCCTGCTGCCACATTTGGCAAAAAGGGAGAAAACGCCCTTATGCTCTTCTGAAGCAGAGGGAAAGTCACACATTTGGGAAACAAACCATGTCACTGCACCTGGATAGATCAGAGCCGTGGTCTTTGTACTCACAAGAAGTGTCCCATCAAAGTTTCACCACCACCACGGACACGGTTTGTGTGGAGAGATGTTTTGGTAGCTCTTGCTATCCCTGCTGCCCTGTGCTATGCAGCACAAAAATCACTGAAAGATAAATTGTCTGGAAGAGCAGTAATAGGGTACCCAGAGCTTTTCACTGGGTTGTTACCGATTGCCACCAGAAAAAAATTGAGTTTCACAGTTGTCCAAAACAAAATGAATGTGTTGATTTTGGTCTAGTTCTTGAAGGACGAGGATACACACAGAACTAATGCAATGGGGTGGAAGGAAGCAAAGACTGGGCAGGTTTCACTCACACAGGAGTTTCTGCAGCCACATCCCCTCCTCAGCTCTGAGGGCCATCAGCTGCTTCAATCCACACTGCAGAGAGGATTTTCTGCCTGGCCCTCTGCTCAGCCTGAGAGTCACCACCCCCACAGGTAAAACAACAAATTAATCTGAGATATTAGGTGATGCCTTGATCCACAGATGGCAACTTCTTACACTGGGATCAGTCCCTGATTTAACAAATGACACACAGGGTCCCATTGGCCAACTTGGCTCTGAACATAAAGAGACTTTGTTAGGTTTTGTCTCCCCTTCCCTCACTTCAAAGGTTTATTTGCAAGACACTGAATTTCTGCATTTCTTTTTGTTGCTGAATTCTGTGCTCCCTCTTCCTCCCCCCCACCAAAGTTCTCTGCCACAGCTTAAGTTACAGATCTGAATATTTGATAAATGACACCTTTTTTAGGATTGTTTAATCTCATGTACCAAGGTACTCTTTTATAAAAATATCTTTCAACAAGCCTTCAGCAATACTCAGTCTATTGCAAATACTTAACTCCAGTCTTGTAACAGAAGTGTCTCAAACGGACAGATGATGAAAAATTTAAACTTTAAACTTCAAGAAGCTATCACCTCTGTCCTGTTCTTACACACACTGAAACCCCTTTCAGCCACTCTTTTGGGAGCACCACAGTAAATGTCTCTCATTCAGATGTATCTGGTTTCCTAGACAATGAACTTACTTGTGTTTCTTTCTGCCTGTGCCCTAATAATTTTGCAGTAAGGTTTGATTACTCTGCATAGGTTAAATCATGCTTCCAATGTCACTCCCGATTTGTTTATTCCAATTCATGCACTTTGATCAGGGAGTATATTTTAATTAAAGCATGTTAACTTAATGTATAAGGAGATTAAATGCTAAGGAAAGTGCTTTTTCATCCTGACTAACTCAAGCGGACAATCAGCAGGGCACAAAGAGGGCTGTGAAAAGCCCTGCTGGGCAAGACAATCTCCGGGATGAAGTTGTTCATTTTTTGAGTGAAACAGGTCAGTTTGCAGCTCACAGCAACTTCCAGCCAGTCCCAAATCACTGCAGATCCCACCCAGCATTTCCCCGGAGATATTCCTTGTGCATGCTGCAATGAGACCTCTGAGCCTTGCAGGACTCCCCGCTTGTGAGAGGCTCCCTGATCGCCTTCTCTCGCAGCCAGAACAGCCACCCTTCCATGTACAGAAATCCTAGACATTTTATCACTCACTCCAGCAGTCGCTGCCTTATCTGAAGCTCGATAACCAGAAAACTGACCTTACAACCACAACCTGTGCTGATAAACCCTCACACTGCCGGTGCCCACCTTCCCCCGGGCTGTGAGAAAAAGCACCACATGCATGGGGGAAGCCGCAAGGGGTGCGGGCTGGAAAGGGAGAGAGGGCAGGAGGAGGGCCAGGACCCCCGAGAGCTTTACCTGCCTCTGCAGTGTGCGGCTCCTCCCCGGCACTGCGGGAGCTGGGCGGCTCCAGCCCGGGACCCTGAGAGCGGGGCCAGGCCCAGCGCCGCCCCGCAGCCTCCGCGCCCCGGCCCTCAGGGCGGGCGGGAGCGGCTCCTCCGCCCGGGGCTCGGCCCTCCCAGGGCCGGCAGGAGGGGACAGCTCTGCCCCGAGGTGAAGAGAGCTCAACAAGCTGTGCAGGGGAAGCACAGGGCTGGTGCTGCCCTGCTCCCCCATCTCCCCAGCCCAAGCTGGGGCAGGTGACCCTGGGTCCCTCAGAGTATGAGCTGATTGTACCTGGGATCGCTCGGCAAAGGGAGGCTGTGGTTTTGAGGGATGAAGCTGTTCCAACTTTGCTTTGAAAGTTTCTGCCTAAATCGAGTGCTTGCACAGCATCGTTTTCCAGCAGTGCAACACACCCAGCCCACCCTGACAGAACAGAACAGTTCAGCCACTCCACAGGGCAAAACTCTGCACATCAGTGAGAGCTCCGAGTGCAGCTTGGATGGACACTGGCACCCACAGCAGGACAAGGCAGGATTCCCAAACCCAGGAGTAACGAATTTCGACATTGCAATTGCAACATTTGTTCCCTTAGATGGCATCTTTGGGGCAATTTCATCAACTATTGAACACACGAGTGGCCTGTGAGCAGCATTGACTGCACACAAATGCTCTCTCAGTGCCCACAGGGAGGAAGAAGCCCCTTCACTCCCAAGGAGCCCTGGCTTTAGAAATACAGGCGTAGATACAGTCTGACCTTAGAAATACAGGCGTAGGTACAGTCTGACTTTAGAAATACAGGCGTAGGTACAGCCTGACCTTAGAAATACAGGTGTAGGTACAATCTGACCTTAGAAATACAGGTGTAAATACAGTCCTGGGGGTTATTCTGTTTATTCAACAGGACTAAGCAGGTGTTTGACCCTGCTGAATTTAGGCTTTGTAGAAAGATTTTCTTCATCATCGGTCATGTTTTAATTCCTCATCTCAAGTGTAAGAATACTTGGTTAAATAGAGTGAACAAAGTAGAAAATCTTAGGAAAAAACACCCCTATTGTTTACATTGCACCTTCTGTTCCCAAATGTCTCAAAGCCATTACAAATTGAAATCGTCAGTGACAGGACTAAAAGATGAGAGGCATGAAATGCAGTCTCGTGTGATTTTTAACATGTGGGATTAAAACACTTAAGTACCTTTGAAGAAGTTTGTCTTACTACATATTTGCTACCTTAACCTGAATTAATGACACATTAAAAAAACATTTTCCCACTACTGGAGGAGTACAAAATGAAGGCAGCAGAAGATAAATTAATGGATTCACTCCAGAGTATACATAGCTCATTTTCCCAACAGACAAATCTGACTGCACGACGTGCCAAAATGCAACAGCACATCCTGAAATGAGAATAACACTGAGTCTAAATTACTGTTGAGAAGTAATTTGAAATTTCAGCATCTCTTGCCCTTGCCCCATACTACAGAATACTATTCCACAAAGATGACTGACAACAAAAAGCTAAGAAATTGGCAGGAGAAATCATTAACCATCAGTTTGAGGTAAACCTAAAATGACATTGTTAAGCATCCCACCTGGCATAAAATCACCATTAATTATAAAAACCACAAAAAAACCCCACAACAGACAACTTTTTTAGACTTCAAAAGCAACAGAAGTCAGTTCTTACTTTACCTACCTGAGGGTTCTCTGCTCTGTCACACTTGCAACCCAAGCACTGTATGACATACACCAGCCAGGTCTGTACTACTTATGATGCCTCTTGTTTTAAAGAGAAGCTATATCCCAACTGGCAGAAATTATCCACTCAAACAGTTTTTAAAACAAGACTTGTTAAAATAAACAGCATTTATTTAGTGCTCTTGAAGAAAGGAAAATATCTTAAGCTAGCTAAAATGAAAATGTCTCAAGCCCCTATAGCCTGATCCTCACAGGCAGTTTGACTCAGAAAATTTGCAAGAAACTGCCTGCAACTTTTTAAAGCTGAAAACATTTGGCAACACTTGCTTAGAGGGTTTGTTTTTAAAGCCATCAGTTTAAAGTGCAGTTTTGACAAGTTCTACTGTAACCCCTTTAGCTGGAAAACGGCAAATGCAAAAGCAATGAGGATTTATGAGGCTTTGACAGGGAAGAACATGAAGGAAACCCAGCCAAAAGTGATACATTTTTTGTGCACTGTTATCCCATTAAAGAATAATTAAATGCTGTTTAAATAAATACAAGGTTGTGTTGCTACTGAAAGCTTAATTCTCAACACAAAGAGCAGTTGCTGCAGACAAGCATGGCTATGGTTTACAAAAATGAACACAAAAGTTAATGCAAAAGTCATCTCAAAAAAGTTTATTAGCATGATTAAAAACGTGAAGAATGACAGTAAGAGAGAAAGTAACTTAGCATGGAAGATTATCCATTTCAACAGTTTCATTCAACAAGGCTTGAACTGAATGGATAACTTTATTGCCAGATTTTGCTTGATTTCTTTCACAACAGTTCACACTGTATCATTTTCACCATTATAAAGACTATTGCTTTTGTTTGGATATGATCCCTGTTGCAGGTAAGTATAAAAAAATATCACCCATTGCTGCTGGATTGCAGAATGCAATGTTGGTTTAAGAGCTGGTAAAAAAGAAATACTCAGCTGAGGAGTCCATTTAAAAAACAACCTTTTTTCCCCCCCACCTAATCACACTACAAAGAAATACATTATTATTTTGGCCTTTAAATTTCTTACATTGTATTTATTTAGCATGGCAATCCCAAAATTCCCTCCCTTTAAGTAACCATAAATCAAAATCCCCTTTCAGAGGCTGCTTCTTGGGTTAGATTGTGGAGCTTTACTTCACACTGGCTTGAGGACAAAGACAGCATCATCCAGCACGTAGTAGTCATTGTACATGTCACCTTCACAGAGGTAGGGCAGTCTGGTGAAAGCCTCAATGGCAAAACCAGCTTTACTGAAAACTTCTGGCAGGCTGTTCACCTGCTCTTCCCAAGTGTGCCCTTTGATTTCCAAAACTTCTGAGGGCTTTTCCCACTTGCCACCTACTGAGAAAACAGAACAGCTTTGTTTCAATTATAAAGAAAACTTTATTGTGTGCTGCATTTTCCTACAGAATGCATAATTACACTAATTATGTTCCATTCCACTACACACAGGAGGTTGCCACACCACTTCCAGACCTGTTGCAAGACCAGTTTCAGTTTATCCCTGCTGTTCAAAAGCAGCTTCTTTAAGGTTATCTTTTGTTACATTTTTAACTAGAAGTGCCAGGAGTCGCTAAAAGGTAACTGCCATTAGTGAGGCTGGTGTCCAGCAGACAGGCACAGAGGTAATTACAGTAATTAGAGTCAGCAAGTTGAAAACTATGATTTGCTGTGAAGCTTTCACCAGCAGATCACCCATATCACAGTGGAGAGCTACTTTGTCCCTTCAGTGGCCACCTACCATCTGCTAAAGGCTGCTGAGGGTCATATAAAATTAAGAAGCTGATTAAGTAGCATGCTGGAAAATGTCTTTTTATTTGTTATATCAAATGAAATAATCTAAAGGGTTATAGGTAAAACTCTAAGGAATTCGAAATGTAAAGTTCTTCACTCATTTTCCAAGTGATGTCATCCACAACAAACAAAGGCTTTCTGGTTTGGTCTGTACCTTTAAACAGTTTGCTAAATGCAGTAGTAAACACCCTTCTAAACAGGAAGTTCTACATCTTGTGATTAAGACAGTTCTGCAAATCCAAACATTTCCTAAGTTCCTCTTCCTTCAAGAAGATTCATTTCCACAGAGATACAAGAAATGGCATCTTTCAACAAATTTGAAAATGTGCTAATGTTGGCGTTTGACTGGATCCTGTTTGGTGCTGGTAAGACTTTAAAAAAATTTCTTACATTTTCTCACTTAACAGCAGTTAAACAAAACTGAGAATTTTGTGGTTATGATTTGCAGCACAGCTACAAAAGAAAAGCAGTGAAAAGGTTTGCTGAAAATCAGGTTAATTTCTGCTATTGTCATATAACTTCCAAAGTACACAGCTGCTAGCAAATGCTTTTTTCTTCCAAAAGTCTGAAAGGCTGCTGTAATCTGCAATTTCTCGGTCAAATCCTGCTGCACTTCCCTGCTTGGAACACTCCAGCAGCAGCCTGGATTCAGAGCAACTGTGTTTGTTTGGGTGGAGGGTTTGGGAAGTTCAGCAGGCAGCACCAATATGACCTGAGGCCAGGGAGCCCTGCTCTGCAAGGACACCAGAGCCTGTGGGTAAGGGGGAAAAGAGAAGGGGAGCAGCTGCAGAAGCACAGGGTGCAAGTACACCCACAGCTTACAATCTTCACATGGCTGTAGTGCTGTGGAATGGCTCTGATACGGACCTGACACAGAATCAGTTTCACTTTACTCCTAAAGAAGTCACAGACACTGAATCTGATGGATTTAGTGAGAAAAATGGTGAAGGGACAATGCTAATTGTTCACCATGGACAGGTTTACAAATTGTGTCTCAGCAGTACACTAAGAGATGTCAGTTTATTTATCTTCTAGTTTGTTATTTTCTGGCAAGCAGAAAAGGATGCTATTTAGATATTACCTTTATTCTTGCTGCAATACCCTCAATGCCATAGTTTAAATAACCACACTATTTGTTTTAATAAAATTAAATATATTAACACAGAATACACATGATATTAAACCACACATTTTTGTTCCTTAATTAGAATGCTCTTCTCTGATTAACCTTGTTTTCTCTGCACATTTTTAAATGTCAGGACTAACAAGCATTATTATTCTTAGAAACCCAGAGTCAATATATATGATGAAGTGGAAGAATATCTAGGAACTATTGTGAATTCTAATCAATGTTATGAAGTCGCTAAATTATAAATGTCTTGATTTATGACATTTCCACTGCCTGCCTTCAGCTAGTCTGGCTGACTCAGACCAGGAGCAGAGGAGGAGAGACAAAGCCCTGCAGAACTGCTCCACTGAGCAACTGCACTTACACCACACAACACCCAGCCCCACTGGCCAGTACCCCCACAAACATGCAGCACTAAACCTCAGGCTAGAAACAGCACCAAGTATTCTTCTGGTCTTCTCCAGTGCCAAAGGAAACATTCACATTGCTTTGGATCTATCAATCTTCCCTATTTTATCAAAAAATAGAAAGGCAAGCATATCACCCTGTAGGTAAGAGTCAAATGAGCACATGTGCAAGCTGTAGGAACTGTCTAAAAACAAAGTTTGCTGAAAACAGCCTTAATAATTTCAAGTTTGAAACACAGTTAGTTTCTTCCTTTTCTCCCACCTTTCCTTGAATGAACCAAAAGTAGCTGTTTTTTCTTTTTACTGTACCACTTTTTAGCTGTCTCTCACACCACCAACTGTTCCTTCCCAACAGGTGTTGCAGGTCACTGCCGAGTCACTGTCACACAGCCCAGGTTTCAGCAAGCTGACCCCTCCATGAACGTGTCCCTAACATGCTCCTTCTCTGCCTCTGGATGCTCCTTGTCCCCACCTGAAGTTCTGTGGTTTCGTTTTTTAACTAATACACATCAGGATTTGTGTACTCCTGGATGCACAGATCACCAGAAGTATAAAGTACATTCATCAGGAAATAACATCTTACTTCAGATAAAAGATCTGACTGTAAGTGACAGCGCTGTTTACATCTGTGGAATAGCATTTTCAGACTCAGATTCACCCCTTTCTAAACAAACAGGAGATGGAACAGTACTAACGGTAACAGGTCAGTTGATTATTCCTTCTTAATGAAGCATCTTAGAAGAAATAAATTATCTTGTCTAAATACTCTCTTGATTTATACTTTCAAGAATGACATTTAAGATGGAAATACCAACAAACCCATTAGGAGTAGTATGGATATATTAAGATGTTATTAGTAAAACCAGAGGGATTCCACAAATAAGCACCTCAACCTCATTTGCTAGTTAGGCTGCTCTGTCATGTGATGAAGATAACTCTAGAATTCTACAAAAGAAAGAAGTTTTGCACTTATGCTATCTAACCACACTCTACATCCTCTTACAGAAAGACTTTTGTGGCTGTCAGAAAGAAGTATCTACTTAAAAATGGGAAGTAGAGAAACCATCATTTAGTAGAAGTTGCCAAGAGAGTGCAGGGCCTCAGACCTGGGGATTCACTGCCAGCCTGAGAAAAATGCTCCAAACTTTTGTATCACTTGTCTCTAGTTAAGAAAGTGATGAAACTTGAGTAACTACATTTCAGTTTTACATGCCTAAAACAGAAAAAGTAAAAAAACAAAACAGAAACACTCAGCTGGATTATTACTTTATTTATATTCCTTCCTTCCTCTAATTCCATTTCTGAACAGAAGTCTATGAGCTTTATTCAGATATACCTTTACAGGAGCAGAACACTGGATACCATTCTCTCTCTATCCCTAAAGGAAAGGTTTGTAATCAAAACTAACAGGTCTCCGTTGTCCTCACAAACATATGAGTGAACAAAAGGAAATTGATCTCAGTAAGGAATTTAGACTGAAAATTACCCAGAAAAATATTGATTGTATATTGTTCTTTAATTCCTCAGAGAAAGGGAGCTGGAATGCAGAGTCTTAAAAAAATTAAGTGAATCAGAACTGCTCTTTATTCTAACACTCCTTTTTAATAAAGGATCAGGGAAGCAGCTCAGCAATGGAAAACTCATCTCCATGATCATTGCCTCGTCCTTACTGTTCCTGTACAGCTCTGCTGTGCTCATTTCCTTTGTGGTCTACAAGGTAGGCTCTGAGTGATTTTCTGGTTTTCTTCATTTTGTAAATCAATGCAGTTTTAACGTCTCCATAAGGGGAATAAAAACACATTTCTAGCTTTCATAACGATTATATTTAGGTTTTAAAGAGAAGGTTGAAGTCCATGTGCTGCACACACACATCTGTGAACTCCTGAATGGCAGATACCTGGACTCTCAACAGCAACCACATTTTCTTTTTTCAGTAAAGTGCCTAAAGTAGAAGGTATTCTGAAGTTAAAATTACCCTAAGAGTATAAATTTCCAGTAAAAGTAAAATTATTTAAATTCACATCAAAGTATTTATGAGCTGCAGTAAAGTACTGCAGACTGACCTTGCTTGTCTACTGACTCTCTTAATACATGTACAGAACAGAGACCTTGGTAAAATTTAAAAATATCAGAGACTTGGAAGAACTTTTATGCTTACAGAAACAAACCCATTAAAATGCACATGGTTAAAAGCTATGTAATTTTTGTTTTGTTTTTTTTTTAATCTAGAACAAAATTTGTGTTTAGATAAAAACAAACAGAGCTACAACAGGAATCTTTATATGATAATGAGACTTTGACAGGAGAATCAGGACTTCACAGTCCTTACTGGTATGATCTGGTAAAATGACTCTTTCCTGTAGTGACTGCTGTCTAAGCATAAAGACAAGACTGGCTTTTTCACTTTTGTTTTTCTTTAGAAGTGAAGGTACAGAGTGAAGAGTACAGTGGGAAAAATTAAACGAGCCTTCTTCAGGGGAAAAATTAGATCTGTGATGCCATTGGTTTATTTTTGAGAATTAAGTAGTGTTTCAAGCAGGTCCCACTGTGCTCAAAGCAAAAACACTTGCAGCATCTACTACTAGAAGCTGAAAAAAGCTTCATGCATGTGAAAACCTCTGATTTTTCCAACGGTATAAGATGATCTAGTGAAACACCTCCAAACTGACACTGCAAAAGGGCAACAATTTTAACTACTCTGCTAACTTCTCACCTTATATTTTAATTGCTTTTTCATTTATTTTCTCTCCCTCCAGTTAAAACCAAAGCTGCTAAAGAAAAGTGGAAAAGACCAAACAACAGAGAACTGTGTATGTTACCATGCTATTTGCTTTGTCTGTGATCCAGAGCTTCTTCTTGTCTTTCTGAAGCATATTGGGCATCAAATTTGTGATTAACTGATGGTTCCATTAAAGAGACATTCTGAGCTTCTAAGGCTTCACTTTAGATTTGTACAAAATTAGTTATCAATTTATATTGAACTAATTTTAACAAATCAGGTAATTTATTTTTAACAGATTGGATGCATGGTAAAGATAATCTCTGTAAAGGCCATCTCTAACACATTGTTTACTTTAGGTTTTAAATAAATTTTATTCAAATTTCTGACAATAACAGATTTTGCTATTAATCAACAACAACCTCCACCACTACATATCCTTTATAAAAATCAGAAGCCATGCATTTAAAGAGCCATTAAAGAAGGTGTATATGTTAAGTAATGAAATAACAATGAGATTTAAAAACCTTCTACTTGCCAAACTGCATGTTTTAAAAATGCTACTTAGTAACACTCCCAAACACATCTCCAGGTAAGAAACCTAAATTAGAACAGTTAGAAAAAGATGTTTCCTCCAACTCAAAATGTTGCACTGAACCAAACTATTTTAAATTATTTGCAGAAAATAAATAGTGGCCGGAAAGTTTTTCAAGCAATTGCTCAAGAACTTCAGAAACAGAGATTTGCTCAACATTGCCAACAGCCTGTGAGTATCCACCCACCAATACCTAAATTTCTGGGGAAAAACAGACACCAAAAGGTTTTAATGTACCTATTCCCTTTAAAGTTGATAGAGATGTAAAAAAAGTATTCTGAATGACAAGGACATTATAAAGCATTCTAAATGGCCATATGCATACAATTACATATATATATATTTATACATAGTTATACATGTGTGTGTATACACCCCCCCTTTTTAAATGCATGCTTGTACATTTAAAATTAGAACTGCCATAAATTTGTATTTTGCCAAGCAGAGGTCTGGTTCTGTACTGTTTGGTAAAATGCCTGGAGCTATTAAGAGGTTTTGTTTGAAAAGTACTGCTTTTTCAGCTCCTCTTGCTCCATAACCCAGAGTAGGGGATAGAAACATAACAAAACTATTATAAAAGATCTGTAATATATTTAAAGGTATTTTCCTTCCTGCAGCACACAGACTAAGTATTCAACATCACTGTTGAATACTTAGCCACACAACTTATTTATCATTCTAAGTTTATGTCATTAAGTCTTATATGACAGTAATTTTACACGGGCCATGTAAATTATTTAAAAAAAAAACCCAATAAACAAACACAACTTTAGAAATCACACGTATTTGCAAGCAAAGAAAAATCTCTTCAAAATCTTGCTTTGAAAATCTTGCTTCTCTTGAGAAACAGTGTTAATTCTTTCCTATTCTGAGCACAGAGATCATTCAGAGATGCAAGGAGGAACCAAAGGACACATAGACCAAAGTCAAGCACTTCTCCTATATACATTTCACTTCATTTATTTCCATACAGCTCCAATAATTTTCCTCTGTAATTACCCCTTTAAAGCCTTCCAGTCCCTGCTGACATGACCTGGTCCTTGGTTTGACCATCAGGTATGAAAATATGGGCCATGTTTTACTGCCCCTGTGCTCTCTGGAGATTAGGAAAAGCCAACAGGATAAGAAACATGTTGTGAAGACTGTAGGTACCACATGGACAGAAACAAGTGGATAAGAGGGGAGAAAGGATTTTACTGAAACACTAAAGGGATGGAGTTTGCCTCAAAAAAGAAATTCTCCCTTTATTAAAAAAAAATCACCTCAATAACACAACACTTCTGTCCCTAGGATGATTTGGAAGATGACACTGTTTATCAGAACAGATGAGCACATACAGCACTTCAGATTTGTAACTCTGCATGCAAAGGAGCAAAGGTGAGGAAGTCAAGCTTCTTCACAGACTTCCTTTGCTTTAAAGGAAGAGGAGAAAACCTTGCAGGGCAGTGTTCTTTGGGAGTATTTTCTAAACAGATCACCACAACCAAGTGCATTATACCTTACATCTGTGCATATGTGTTACATATTCCATTTTCCATTTCCAAGCACCCAGGGAAAAGACTTCATAAGATAACTGTTGATGTTTCACAAAAGTTTCCTTTTTTAGTTTAGATTTAATTCTGTCTTTTTTTTCTCTTTATATAAATTTTTATGTAATCCTGTTACACAAAACAGGATGTGAAAAATATTTGACAATTGACAGCAACAGAAAATAAACTTGTTTCATGGGTGAAATTCTGGATTTGCTCATGTTAATGGAGTAGTTATTGATGTAACATCTACAGACCAACAGTAAATGAGCCTTAGAACAGTTTAAACAGAGCAAAACCTGTGTATTAGACAGGCAAGCAGAAAAAAACTGACAATATAAACACACAAAAGCTCATTTGGGATGGGAGCATCTTCCAAACCTATTTAGGAAAGTAGTTGTCATTGTGAAAACATTGCTCCTCCAATACTAAAATCTAGTAGGCTAGGCTGACAACTCCCATCTCCCAGTCCCACCATCCCAAGTCAGAAATACCTGGAGCACCACGTTTTGCTTTACAAACCTGTTCAACTTGGATACAAGCACAAAAAAGAACTACATTATCCAGTATACTTTTTTTTAAAGAACCTTTTTCACCGGTTACTAGCTAGACAATCTGCAAAATCAGCACTTTTACAAGATACCTGTTGGTATCAGGCATTTTCCCTTCTAAAGAACAGCTGCATCTTTTATCATAATTTAAATAAAGCAAGGCTTTGTTTAACAAATCAAGGGGCATTTCTCATTTCTGCGAGATGAGAACTGACAACTGAGACAAGAGTCCATCTTACACACTGTGTTTCCAGCTCAGTTAACAGTATTTCAGGAGGACAGAACACACACCTTTGCCTTCTCATCCCATCAATCCATTACAAGGATATGAACACATTCAACAGGAAATTTCACACTCCCAGCCTCCCAGTGTTCACTACTTCTGAAGTATGGCATGGCATTTTTATTTTAGAGAAACTTACACCAGTCCAGTCATGTATTATCCAATAATGACTTTTTCTGTCTGTATTAGGAAATACAAAGAATTCTTATATGACTCTGTGAGACACTATTAAAAATGAAGTTGTGGTAATACTTGTTCTTAGTGACTGGTCTAATACCTGATGATTCATCAGGCTCTCCTGCCAAATTTAGACACCTGCACTAACTGCATTCCTGGTTGAATGCACA
The DNA here is from genome assembly GCF_014805655.1 of Passer montanus. Lineage (NCBI taxonomy): Eukaryota > Metazoa > Chordata > Aves > Passeriformes > Passeridae > Passer > Passer montanus. The sequence continues at coordinate 7,176,522 of NW_024373256.1, forward strand.
TTGAAATAAAAACTGAAAAGCCCCAGAGAGAATTTATGACTGAGCTCCTCTGGACTCTAGGTGTCACTGTCATTCCACAAACAGTAAGCACAGATCTGTATTTTAATTTCTTCTCCACCTTGCTTTGTTCTCTTAGAGCAGGTTTTATGTTATTCACATAGACAGTTTCTACCATTACCATCCCATTATACTGCATGTAATAACCTAAATATCTCACTTTGATTAAAATAATTTATCCACTTCAATCTATGGATCTATCACTGGATCAAACACCTTACCTGTCCCAATGCTTTTCCATTTGCTCTCCCTCTACAAAATTAAAAAGTTTCTCTACAGGGGTCCAAGCTGGTTTTAATGAGCTGCTACAAGAAGTTACTTGAGCTGAGGAATGTTCTCCTCTTTGAATGTTCCAAGTATAATTTTGTTATATATGAAACATATGTATAGATCTATTTTTAAAATGCATCGTGTAGAACAGCTGAATGAAAATACTGAAATTCTAAAATGGCTTTTGCATCATGAAGACAGTCTGGCAACTAATTGTCTGTTTCTTTAGCCCACGGTTAAATTGATCTTTATTGGGAAAGCTATAACTTTTGTGTGTGCTAACCTGCACTGTTAACAGTTTAGATAGGTCTGTATCCATAATTGTGGCAAATAGGGGAAAAGGATTTCTACAAGGTGAAGCCATATTGTTCCACATTATAGGAACAATAAGTTGTAACCAAATATGCTTGAAATACTTTACAGATGCCTAAGTCAAACACCAAATCTATCACACACTACTTTTCAAAACACTTACAAAATTACAAGCTCAAATACTGTATTATAAGTAATTCTTCACCTGATGGCATTACTTCTTATACTTATTTTTTTCCTTTTCCCATCAAAATAACACTAGCATGCAACAAGAGAAAACCAGATTCAGTTTGATGCATTTGTGATTACCAGATTATGATTAGTTCTGTATTTTTCTGGGCATCCATACCTTTCTACAGACAAGTCTTAACACTCAAGGAGAGCCAGATCAATGACTGATGAACATCAGCCTCCTGGAGTTCAAACCACCTTCAGGGTGCTTCTACCTGAATCCACAATCACAGGCATGTAAAAAGGTTTCTAGTCTCTTTAGAAGATTAGTCATAAGGACAGATTAATCTAAAAACCTCTCACATATTTCTTTTAAATCCAAGCAGGGTAAATAATTGAGTTTTGGCACTGAATTTTACTTCTTTACTCCTGTTACTAGTACAATGTAAATTCATACAATATTAATAGTGGGGTTCATATTTTACTTTGGGACCTCATGTTGGAAAGTGAGTTATCTTTCTATGGATTTTTAGGTGGGATTCATCTGGAACACTTGAAACAGCTTGACTTGAATGGCTCAATTCAGCATTAGACAGTTCTGGTGGTTTTGCTCTACTGGTCACTAGAGACAGCTGGGGTAAAAGGTCCTCATCAGGGACCAGCTTTTCCAAGTTGCTCCAACACAGCTGAAATGTGGTAACTTGCAAAACAGGATCTGTGACTTCAATATTTGAGCTTTTTGTTGGTGTCAACAAAACAGCTTACATCATGTGCCCTATTTACCTATGATTTCATACTTCTACTAGTTATGAGTAAAAAATCAAACACAAACATGTCTTTTATGAAACATTTAAGCCAGGGATACTGGATCATACACATATTTTCTTTACCTGCCTACACAGCTGTTAACTGTGCACTTACCATTTTCCACATAGGGGTGAAATGGCAGAACCAGTGCTAGGATGACTCTGCCTCTGGTTGGCTCCAGTACACTTCTAATATCTTTTAATACAGTCAGTGGTTGATCACAGCGATCCAGCAAATTCAAGCAGCTGATAACATCATACTGAAATCCTGTGTTTTGCCATTCATTTACACCAAGCACCCTGTGAAAGGAAAGAGATACAATCTGTTAAATAAAAACAAGCTGATTTCAGACAGAACTACTGAAGAGAAGAATTCCCTGTGGATGTGTTGATAGTGCAGGTAAGGTCAACCATTTAGAGAAGAGACAGACATGATCCCTTCTGGTCTTTTGGAAAAGGAAACTAAATCAATGATCAGCATGGCTGCATGTCCAGCCCTATGAACCTTTATACAGTCTGATAAACATCAGGTAAAAAACGAGACAAAAACCAATGCTGCTAAGAGGGATCATCACATGTGCTTGTTTCTCTGCTTTTGTACAGGCTACCCTTTTCCATAACAATCAAACAATAAAGGAATTGACTGAAAATCCTGAGCATTCATTAAATCACAAATAGATTACTTGCTGTAGTGTCTGATATAAAGGATGTAGGAATTACTCAGTCGATACCTGTATTTCTTCTTCTGAAGCTGCCATATCATTGTTTCAGACAATTCAGTGGCATAGATTTCTTCAAAGTGAGGACTCATAACTTTAGTGACTTCTCCATCTCCAGCCCCTAAATCAAGAAGTCTGTGGGATTTCCATTCAGGATTTATTTTAAGCAGTCTTTGAAATTGTTCTGGGGAAAACACAAACATGGAGCCCCTTCCCAGCAGCCTAAAATGTAAAAACAAGAAATGACCAATTTAGTACAAACTTTAATAGGACAGGCAGTGAAGAAATTCAGAATGTGCTCTGGCAGGAACCAGTCATACATAATAGTAGACAAGGTCACTGCTCAGATAAATTTTAAATCCAGTTCAACTTGCCTTGCACTTGTAAGAGATCAAACACAGAGCCACATGCAGTAACAGTGGTTAAGACTCCAGAAAGAATTTGATTAGGTAAGGAAGAGCTCATGGGGTGCAGCTCAAGAAAATGATTGCATTTAAAAAAAAAAGAAGGAGAAGAGAAAGAGTAGAAAAGATAAAGACTGAACCTTATTTGTCACATCTGCAGATTTGAATCTCTGCTACCTACCTTAAAAAAAAACAAACAAAACAACAGGATGAAATAACAGAGGAAATAAAATGGCTGCAGACACAGAAGTATGCACAATGAACGAGGAATAGGATGTGGAATGAGGAGGGAAGACAGAAAACAGATTTAAAGAAAGCATGGGGGCAACGCTGCTGGAGGGGCAAAAGAGGTTTTTTAAATTCTATGTTACAATGGCTTTTGCTGCTATCTGCAGATCCTGCACTCAACATGAAAAGCTGTGGAACAGAAAATAGACAACTCATTAAGGAATTGGGTAGAGGTGACAGTTGGATTCCTTATGGATCAAGTCAATGCCATACCCGCCCATGACTGTTTGAAGACTACACAGTGACACGTTTCAGCTGTCACAGCAGAATTCAGTGATGAAACTGTTAGAAGAACAGGCAGAGGAAGAAGAACTGGTCACTAATAGACTGCAGGTAGATAAATACTATTCGTTAAACTCCTGTTGGATAGCAGGTTAAACTTAAAGACAATGAACAGGAAAAAAAAAGCAAACAAGAAAAAAGGTAAACAGAGACAAAAAGACTCAAAGAATAAAAAATGTGAAAAGGAGCTGGCCTAGGAAAGACTGACTACTAAAGCCCAAAGAAACAAAAAGGACAGAGTATACAAAGTCATAGAGAAGAAACTAAGCAGGATATCAAATGTATAAAAATAAACAGACTACATCCAATTTAAGTAGAGCCCCCTTGCAGCACACACGTGTCAGTCCACACTGTATAATTGGCTCATAGCTATTATTCCTAACAGCATTATGAGGTGTTATTCAAAGCCCTGAAGAGCCTTTGAAAAAAAATGGAAGAGAAAGGAAGAAGAGACCAAAGGAACCTTTATATAAAGCTACACATAACTAAGAACACCACAGGGAAGCTCATAAAGTCATCTGAGTAGAAAATAAGGAAAAAGACTATTTTTCTAGCCCCAGTAGACAGCTCCTATTTTGTATCAGACTGTGCAGAAGTATGCAGCACGTGCAGAGGTGGGGACACTGGAGAAATTGGCTAAATGTAACAAAATGCATTTTTCATAAGGTCAAAGCTGGTAAGCTGTTAAATGTGTCTGAATGGGGTAAGGTGAGCAAAAAAAAGCCCTGCCTTGTTTGAAAAAAAAACAACACTAAAGCACCCTTGAACAGCCAAACTCCTCTGCAACTGATGCAATAAGAATTGAAGAATGCTGTTTTATCAATTTATGTTTTCCTGCTTTGCTGATGGTTCATGAGTTAAACATGCTCCTTCAGAAGTGATCTGTTCCAGTGCAGCTTACACAAAAATTGAGGTGAAACTGTTTTAGAGAATAAGAGCAAGGACAATAGTCCACATTTGTGTTACCAGGCACAGCACTTGGGCAGCTGGGCAGTGCTTAGAAATGTACCATGATTTGCTGTGGACAGGCAAACACTCTCCTGTAGGAAGGGTTTTAGGTACAATCAGAACAGTCTGGATACAGCCCCCAGGACAGTCACAACAGTAAATGATAAAAATGTGGCAGTAGGGAAAGGGCAAAGTGAGAGGGGGGAAGAAAGCTGAGGGAAGAGACACAAAGAACACTCTCTTAGAAGAAAATTAACACAAGTAATTGTTATAAAATGCAATTAGAATCCTCTGACTGCCTTGTATTAATTGCAATTATCTCGTCTGTTCCCCCATACTGGAAGTGGTGTTCACCAGTTAAGAGGGCTGGGAATGATGAACACAGGAGGACATTTCACATCTGACAGAGCAGCAAAGGGAAATTACACATTTTGAAAAGCTGGCAGATCAAGGGGTAGGGCTGAACACTTGAAAACTCTAAATCCAAACTGTATTTAGCTTACCCAAGATCAACTTTCACTTACCCATTGATAGATGTTCTAGACATAAAAAGGCTAAAAATAGAGGACACAAAAGAGTGATAGAGCTGGATAAACAGCCAGCCTGACTTCTCAATGCTGTTGTTTAAGAAGATCTGTGTTCCTTGATCAAGGTAACTCTGGACAAAAATAGGCTGGAGGGATTCAGACAACTGTTCAGTGTTGCAGACATACCACTAAAGAAAGAGATAAAGAATCATTTTAAAAGTTCAGCAATGTAAACCCAGAAGTAGTCAAAATTAATACATACAAATCTATTACCAATTTCCATAAATACAAAAATTTAGCTTTTCCTACAGTCTTTCCAACAAACTTAGAATTGTAATAAAGTGAGGACTGATTACTTGCCAAGAAACAGTGGTTTTAGTTTTTGCCTTAATTCTTACTGTGTACTTGGAAGATATCTACAAGGTAAATTCCCTAGAAAGCTAACATAGGTTCTCTATGCAAAAGTTATATTTAAAATATTTAAATTTCTTTCTAATGAAGAACATCACTATTATTTTTCACTTGCCTGCACTTACATGGAGTTAGTGCCAGTCCTTCTCATAAAATGCCATTGTGTCTATTTTCTACCATTAAGAATTATTCTCTACAACCAACACCCTCTCATCTCCCCCTTAAATCTTGCAATAATATTCCTTAATCTGGCAGCATGTGTTCATTGTGCAGATAGAGAGTTTTAAGTATCCTAAAGTGACAGGTAGAGTTTTAGCAGAATCTTGCAAAAAATGCACATGGAAGGACAGAAACTGTCAGCTGGGGTAACTCCCCAAAGATTTAACACACGTGTGCTCAGAGCCTGATCCCATCACATTTGTCTGCCTTGTTGGGAGAGGAACATTCACTCAAGGTTTACACAGCATCAGCACAGTGGAACTGGAATGGGACAGGATTCTGACTGCAGTGTGTGCAGCTTCCAGGCAAGCAGAGGGGAGCACACAGGGCTCCAGGGCCCCTGTGCCAGGTTCATGAGCAGGGGCTCCATCAAACACTGGCCCAAAGCAGAGAGGGAAGACCCCAAGACCCCTCAGCTGAGTAGCAAATGTGTGCTGAGGTTTGAAGGGTGCACTGCTGGCACAATCAGGCTCTCGACTGTACTTGGAAACACACTGGTGGGTAGAACAAGTGAGTGATCCTTTCCTCTGAACCACAGATTCTAGCCTGGCACAGGGATCCCCAAAACTGCTGATTCACCAGTTTAGGTCTCTTCTCACTGCAGCTCAGCACTTGTGCAATAAATCAGCATAGGCCAGTCATTCCCAAAAGGAATCCTTAGTGGCTCCTGACAAACCATTCAAGCAGCAGCTTGTGTACTTTGGCCATTCATTCAGGAGCCAATTCCAAGAGTGTGGCAGAAGCAAATGATCCCAAGGAGCTGAGGAGCAGGCTGGGATGTGTCGGGTTCACTCACAAGGAGTGGCTCAGATGATTTGCCTTTTGCAATGTGCTGCCAGTTTCAATCCAGAAGAAAACCTTTTCAAAGCCTTGGGAAAGAGAGGCTTTGTTCCATGAGCAGCATGACTACACCTGAGCTCACACACCTTGGGGCTCTGCACTGAACTCTCACCTGCAGTTCCACTGAAAAACAACAGTCCTACAATTCTTGCCTTTAAGACTTCTAAATATTGACATAACTGCCAGAAGGATGACAGTGACAACGTAAGCTTGTTTCCCAAAATTAGGTGTTGTTCACAGATCTCCAATTTCTTCTTCTCAATATGGTTTAGTGAGTATGGTGGTATTTGGTGAAAGAACTTTATGATCTTGGAGCTCTTTTTCAACCTTAATGATTCAATGATTCTATGATCTCTCATGGTTAATCTTGCCAATTAGGTTATTGACAACAACCTGTATAACACTGGTGAATAACAGAAGTTCTAACACATTATAACAGAGAAAAAAAACAACCCCCCAAAACCCCAAGATAAATTTCAAATGAAAAAAAAAACAAACAATGGTGAAAACCAGCCTAATTCCAGAATTACTTCCTCAGAACAGAAACTGCTTTTGTTTTCCTCCACATACAAAATATGAAAGGCCACTAGTTATGTGACAGTGTGTTAATCTCTTATATATTTTCAGATGATTGTGCTCAGACCTTTGTTACAACAAAAGTTACAAACATTGCAACTCTTGCCTAATATTAGTAAAAGGATGAAAAAACTTATTTTAGATGATTTACATAAAACTAGCTAAGTCAGTAAAACTGCAGAGTCAAAGCACCAGCAGTCTGAACATGCAACCCTTGCATAACCCACAAACTCAGTAACCATAAATCTTACTGAATATACTAAATAATCAATACCTACATTTAGAATCTAGATCAAATAAAATAGAGATAAGGATTATCTACTGCAGACCATCTACCTGTGAATGACACAGGCACCTCCACAACACATTTCCCTGACTTGTCTTTCTACTACAGCTTTAACAACACAAAAGACTTTCAGATTTTCTTTGTTCACCAGAAGGAAGTTCTTCCTGTAAACCTGAATTCTGCTTCTCTTTGTACTTATGTCCTGAATGATACCAACAGCAGACCACAAGCATTAAATTCCAGGGATACATCCACCCAGCAAGATTCTGGATGCCCACCCAGAGCACTAAGAAGGCTGCAGAAATGGATCAGCAGGAAGAATTATGGTCTTCCTTTGTACAGCAGTCCTCAAGTGCTTATACTACATCTTCTTCGTTAGCTCGCTTCTGCATATTTAACCTAGATTAAGCTGCCAGCTTCCCTCTGCGCTAAGACTTTTTATTAGCCCTTCTAACTGCTGTCAGATTTTCAGCAGCATTTCGCCAAAACACAGTGCGGCTCTGAGCACACTCCAAATGAAATCCATCACATCACCATGGCAGTGCGGGGGCACGGCCCCGAACTTCGGCACAAGGCACCGACCCCTGCGGCCACGCTGCCCGAACACAGCACCAACCTTTCCTCGCGTTCGGACCGCACTGCCACGGCTCCTTCCCCGTCTGCCACCTCCTCCTGCTCCGAGGCCTCGGGGGACTCTCAGCTCCCCACTTTTTTTTTTGTTGTTGTTGTTTCCCTCTAGACGCACCGGCACTAATTACAAACATCTCTGCGATTACAAACCCACCACCTGCAAACTTCCCTGGAGCTCTCACAGGGCTCACCGGCCAAACGGGGGAGCGCATTGGAAAAAGCGGGGTGCACATCCAGAACACGGGGTGCCCGTCCACAGCCCGGGGTGCCCGTCCAGAGCCCGGGGTGCCCGTCCAGAGCCCGGGGTGCCCGTCCAGAGCCCGGGGTGCCCGTCCAGAGCCCGGGGTGCACAACCAGATCCCGGAGTGCCCGTCCAGAGCCCGGGGTGCCCCTCTCCGGGGAGCAGCCCCGGCCCGGCCCGCCCGCTCCGGGACGGGCGCTCTCCCCCGCCGGTACCGCCGCGCTCTCCGCGACCCCCCCGAGCCCGCAGCCCGGCAGCGCTCCGCGGGGAGGGCGCACGGCAACTTTCTCACGGCCGGGCAGAGCGGTTCGCTCTCTTTGTCTCGCTGCCCGGCCCGCTGCCCCCTCAGCCGGGCTCCCGCTCCTCCCGCCGCTCCCCCCGGCGGAGCTCCCCGGGGCGGGGGTCCCCGTGCCGCCCCCGCCGCCCAGCCCGGCGCGATGAGGGAAGGGAAGGGAGGGGCGGGCAGCGCGGCCGCCGCCGGGGCTGTACCTGGTGGTTCTCCCTGGCGCCCGGGGCTGGCTGGCGGTGGCTGCCCATCATATTCACGTAGAGGGACCTGGATAAAGGGCTCCGCAGGTACCGGGCCGGGCCAGCCCACATCGTCCTCCTCAGCACCCACAGCAGCAGGGTGTAGCAGCCCAGCCAGCACAGCCACAGTCTCATGGGGAAGGGGCGCGCTCAGCCCCGCGCGCCGCCGCCGCCCCCCCGCTCCATGGCAGCGGCGGCTCCGCTCGGGGCCCGCGCACAAGCTCCGGGCGGAACGCGCCGCCGCGGCAGCGGGGCCCGCCCGGACGCCTTCGCTGCGACACGCCGGGGCCTGGCGCGCACACCCGCTCCCTCCCTCTCCCTCGCCAATGGCCGGGCGGGGCCGCGCTGCGTTCGAACCGGAGCGGGGCCGGGCAGGGCGGGCTGGCGGCGGCTCGGCCGGGCCCCTCGGGAGGCTGCCTCGGCGGCGCTGGCGCACGTGCTCGGCGCCGCCCTGCCAGCCGCGCGTGCGCAGAGCGGCGCGGGCCGAGCCCTCAGGGCGGCTCCGGTGGCTGTGGCAGCTCTCGGTGTCACCGGCAGGGTGGCACTGCCACACAGACCCCTCTGGGCTCCTGCCTTTCACTGGAACCTCCTCTGATCAAGCACCGATCACATCCAGCCTTGCTTGTCCTGGGAAATCAGCAACACCAGAGCACCAGCAGAATATCGCCAGCGGATTTTTGTGTGCAGTTCATTTTCACTGATGCTTAACCCCCTTGAGGAAAGTTTTTGACTTGAGAGCTTTAGACAGTTTTCCACTAAAGACTGTTAGGGTGGGTTGTTTATTTTTTGTTTGTTTGGGTTTTTTTTCCCCTTCTCTCTCCAATAGCTAGAATGCCTTTTTGGTCTATTTTTATTTGGTTTGGGATTAAAAATCTCCTTTCCATGCCTGTTCTTATTTGTGAAGGCAGACTAGTTTATTTTTTCCCTCCAGGAATAAAACACCTTTGTAATCAAAGTCCAAAATGACAAAAGATAAATTTGCTGCTTTTTAAGCAGACGTCTGCTCACAATATTATAAAGCAGTAAATATAATTACATCAGGTTAGTTACATGTTGTTCACAGGGAAACATAGCTTGGTTTTATCATATTAAAAAATACAGATAATTGACTGCATACCAAATAAATCAAGAAATTTGCTAGCTTTTGTCTTTGCATCATTATCATAAACCTGGGTGTGTTTTACTGGAATTTTTTAAAATTCCTACCCAGTGTTAGATTTGTCATTAACATTCTGATGGAGCAGTTGTATACTCAGCATATTTTTCTCTTGACAAGCCACAAAGAACTCACTATTCATGCATATTTAGGAAATAATTTTGATGTACAGTCATTTGCATATAAGCTGGTGGAGTTGTAAGCAGCTGCTGGACCTCAGCAAACCCCTGGTGGGGCAAGCAAGCTTTGTCATTGAATTCATGTGCTGGGAAAGGATTCCCAGGAATAATGGAATCACTTTTTCTACTTTCTGCTCCTCTATTTGGAGAGCATTTTTTCCTTTGTCTGATGGGAAATTTCTGTAATCAATTGAATCCCTGGAGTAGAAAAGGTCCCAGACCCAGCCAGAGGGTTGAACCTGGCCAGTGCTGCTGCTGCCCCCCTGGCTTCTGCAGCAGCCTCGGTGGCAGGGCTGGCTGTGCAGCCTCGTGTGAATCCTCAATTTCCCAATAAAATGTGATGCCTCAGGTTTTAGCTCTTATATTTCTCATATTCTGTGCTGCTTTAGCATGTGGGTCTGGGGTTCATGCCAAGGGAAGGTGATCTCTCTTCACAGAGTAGGGAGACAAAACAATTCCTTCTCTAGCTGGGGACCAAGGACAAATGATCCAGATCTCAGACCCAAGAGCACAAACAACATGGGCTGAAGAGAGGAAAACAAGAAGGATGGGACTGCATAATCTAAAGCTGTAATTGGACAATTAACTCCTATATGCAAATGGACCAGAACTCATGTAAGTGAGAGCCCCATGGCTGGTCGTGCATTTTGTGACCATTTTGGGTTCAGCTGGGGTGCAGCCCTGGCTGGGCTCCTGTGCTGCCCAAGGTGGATTTACTGAGGCCTCCTGGGTTCAGCTGGGGTGCAGCCCTGGCTGGGCTCCTGTGCTGCCCAAGGTGGATTTATTAATCCCTACTTTATTCTTTAGCTCCATCTAGTTTCTGTTCTAGGTCAGCCTTCCCAAGGCATCCAATGCAGTGATAAAACAACTTTCCCTTCTATTATTGAAACATTAGGAAGAAAGGGATTACCAGAAAGAGGTCTTTAAGGCAAACACAGATCTCTAAAGTCCTCTCCCCAAAGGTAACCCAGGAAGCCCAGCTGTGGGTCTGTCCAGACCTTCAGGACGACTCTCCCCAGCCTCAGCTGTATGTTCCCTTACCAAACCAGCTGGAATTCTTTCTGCATGTACTACTGAGCCTTTCCCCCCACAGGCTGGCTCAGTTCTGCCAGGAAGTGCCTAGAAGTACTTGTGGAGATGTGGCTTATCTGAAGTGTTCCTTCCCCTTCCTGCTTGTCTTCCTGACAGCCCCATTAGGCTGTGGAACTGTACTCAGACATAAACATTCCTACCAGCCATGTCAACACAGGACAGCCATGAATTACTGAGCAGTTCCAAAATCAGGGCAGCAGGAGACTGGGAAGGTCATTTTGTACAGGACCAGAACAGAGGCAGCTGTCCAGACCTTCAGGACGACTCTCCCCAGCCTCAGCTGTATGTTCCCTTACCAAACCAGCTGGAATTCTTTTGCCTGCATGCACTACTGAGCCTTTTCCCCCCACAGGCTGGCTCAGTTCTGCCAGGAAGTGCCTAGAAGTACTTGTGGAGATGTGGCTTATCTGAAGTGTTCCTTCCCCTTCCTGCTTGTCTTCCTGACAGCCCCATTAGGCTGTGGAACTGTACTCAGACATAAACATTCCTACCAGCCATGTCAACACAGGACAGCCATGAATTACTGAGCAGTTCCAAAATCAGGGCAGCAGGAGACTGGGAAGGTCATTTTGTACAGGACCAGAACAGAGGCAGGCATGTAAGCTCCACAAAACATCACTTTTCCTCGCTTAAAATTAAATATGCTTTGCTGTCATTTATTCAATATTTTCACTCTATCACTGACCATATATTATGTTACTACTATATTAGACTAACATTCTTTAGTGTCTGTTGGGCAACATGCTTTTAAGTCTAGCAGACATTTCTGCTTATTGATTTTCAATAAATAAAATTCATTCCGTGTATTAAGTTCCATATTCTCAGAATTTATAGAGAAACTCTAAGAATGGGATTCAAGCATCACATTTCTCCTCCTCTGAGCTTACCACAGCATTTCATATTTTATACTATACACACACTTATAGCCTCTTTATCAGTTATGAGACTCTTTTAGACACTCTTAAATTATCCAGATTAAATTGAGGCATTTTTCCAGCAGTGGGAGTTCAAGCTCAGATACTGTTGGCTAATAAGGAGAGAAAGCAGGGAAACCAGCTGTTGTAAGACACTGAACTTTTGCCTTTGATCATCCTTTACTTGATTCACAGCCAAAACCAATCATGTAGGTTCAGCAGAAGATAACAGAGTTTAGTGGGTGACAGAGAAATGGAGAATAAGCAATGTCAGTCACAGCACAGTGCCAGCCTTCTATTCCCACAGGAACACCACCACCCAAATTTAAAGCACCCTTCCAGTTCTCTTTGGGATTGACTATTGATGCTCTAAACCACATTTCTCCAGCCCTTATAGCAAGGAAAATAGGACAGACACATGGGAGAATAGTGCATAGTAAATTTGGAAAATTATTAATATTTTACATATTAAATAATTTGAATTGTATTTCTCAGGTTTTTTTCTAAACCAGTTTATTCTACAGTTAATGTCTCCTGCCTTCAGGCTGTCTTGCTAAGGAATCTTTGATTATGTACTTTTCCTGTAAGAATTCCAGAGATGCAGCAGATTGTACAGCCTATTCAAACAGTGCATTGAGTCACATCACTACTTACTCCTTTCCTTATTTCAGCAAATTGATGGTAACTTTACCAGACATTTTCCAGAAAGAAATCATTCTGATGATTTCAATGAATTCTTGATGTAATTTTGACTCTTAAAACCACTTCTTAGATTTCCTGCTGTATAGCATGGTAGTCTTCCAGTTGTACACTATATTCTAGTAACTTAATATTAGAAATAACTAACACAGTCACCTAACAAACCCTGTTTATGGTACAATAATGTTATTTTACTGTATATGTTAAAATATATATTCTATGAAGATAGGATAAACATGGGAAATTTAGGAAATACAGAAACAATAAATGAAAAAGAGACTATTTAATGTTATTACCATTTTAAAGGAACTCTCAGGGAGAAGACTGTTTCATATAGTGAATCAAAGATTGTGTTAACTTAAATTCCTTTGACTTCTGCTCCTGCCTTTCAGACATGAAATAAATACATACAATGCAGGAAACCTTTTCAAATTCAAAACCCGAACACACAGGCTGTATCTGCTCTGGTATTTGTATTTACCTGTCCACAGAGCATTTACACAAGTGATGCTGTATGTGCATCACATAATACTGTCAGCATGCACAATGCAAATGGGCAACAGCCTCTCTGACAAGACAGATAAAAACCAGATAAGGCAACTTCAAACTTCACCACAGTGCTGGCTTCTTACACTTTAACATAAATCTTCATATTTCTATCAAAGGATTCATTTGGATTTCTAAATATTTAATGATGATCTACCTCTTTTTCATTCATCGCCTTGAAAGCACTTCACACTTCAAAAAAGGCAAGGAAATGATGTTATTTCTACTTTGAAAATGTAAAAGCTGAGACACAAATGAATGTTTTTTCAACTGTGGTATTTCAAATCTCAAACTTCTTCATTAAGTTATGCTGCTGTCCACCAAAATGCAAAACCATTTCTTACACTCCTTTTTCTTCCAAGATACCTGTCACAATAAGTGTAGAGCCTTGAAAATCAGCTTGCTCAGCCTTTTCAAACTGGGATCCACAAAATGCTCTTGTACTTTCAAGTGGCACTCCCTAAGAAAGGTGCTACTAAAACTGTGTTTGTCGAGGCAAAACAACATGCAAAAATGCAGTGATTGTATTACACTAAAGGTATTTATCAGTGCACAATTACACCATGGTCTTACCATTACAATGTGTGAAATGAAGAGAGGACTCAATGTTTCTAAATTTTGGTCAAAACCCCTTTATTTTATAAAAATCACAGGATTCATTTAAAATCTTAACTGATAAGAATTAATCAGAAATTAACTAACTTCAACTTGATGATTCAGAAATTAATTTAAATAGTCACACACCAAATGAGGTAACCAAAGTAACAGCAGTGAACAGGCAGAGCTTGGTTCAGTAACTGTGTGTGCCTGCATTTGTTCCAGAGCTGAACCCTATATCCACAGACTAATGCAGTCCTTGCCACGATGACATTCTGTATGAGGCACTAGCTTTAGGATACCTTCAAAATTATTTTCCCATTTAAAGCCAAAAAACTGCACTGACCTTCCACCAACCAGAGATTCTGAAAGCCAGTGAGGACTTACTGAGCTTTTCCCATACTGAGCAACACTGAACAGCACCTGAATCCTTTTCTTCTTTAGCCTTACACAGACTTTCACAGAGTAGTTAATTTCTCTTGGATCTTCCCTCGGTAGCTGTCAGATCTGTCTTGATACTGGCCAGCTAGACAGCATCTAAATTTTTATCTCCCTGCCATTCATGAGGGATGTCCACTGGGATCTTCCAGATTACCTTCAGAGATCTGTCATTTCATCAGTATGGCAAAATTAATCCACCAGTAGGCCTGAAAAAATACAGTTCCCTTGAATTCCAGGTGCTGGGTGGGGATCCCTTTCCCTGATCTGCCATATCCTTTCTTCAAATGAGTTAACAGGAATCATATATACCAGAAATTACTTTAAATAAAGTAATTAAGGAAAAAAACCATTAACAGAAAGCAACTGAACTAGGAAAAACTTGTGTAGGCTCAGCATTAAGGCTGAATGTGAGTCACAGTCTATAGAGACTGAATGAAACAGCTCAAACTGTGTTTCACCCTTGCAATTTTGCTTTCTCACATGAAAAACTTCCTGAACTCTCTTGTGGTTCAGCAGGAGATGCACTGACCACTGGCTCCACATTCACTGTGGAGCTGCCAGGTGGCTGCTCTGGATGGAAAAGGGAGTCCAGGTCAGGATCTGTAGGACTGCAATGCAGAGGGGAACCAGACAGACCAGGTAGAACATGGCATCATGCAGATCTAAAAATGACCTGCTGAAACAAATGAGAACACAGCTTTCAATATGAAGAGTAACTTCCATGGTCACTAAACGAGTTATTTTTAAATCATTCTCATTATAAACACATAGACATGCTATTGTACAGTCAATTCTAAGTAAAATAAATAGAAATATCTTGTGTATTTTGTAATTCTACATACAGATATGTATTATATATTGTTTTCTCTAGGTGGGAGGAATTCAGACAATTAGCACAGAAAGAGTTAATTTTAATATAACCTAAGAAATCCAGTTCACCACTTTCCTGATTATGTAATATAGAAATCAATTTAAGCAAATTTCATCCAATTACAGAACAGAGCATCCAAAAAAGATTTAGTAAAATTTGGAAGAGAAAGAAAAGTAGAAAATGGAAGCAAACATTTGAACATGAAATTAATTTATTTGAGTTGAAATCTGTGTGCTCTAATTACCCACATAGTGTGATGTCTTAGATGCTGAATGCTAGATAAAAGTAATGATAATTGCACAAAATTCAGGTGTGGTTTCAAGGGCCATTTGAAATATCATGCCTTATTTCATTTGGTTTTAAAATAAGTGATTACAAGATAATATAAGCCAGAGAAAAAATAAATGTGAAATCAACACTAGTTTTCTTTTTATGTAATGAATGCATGGTATTTCCTCATTTAAATATTCTCTAATGAAAAATAAATAAAAGCATCAGCAGATATGAATGAAGCAAGAAAATACAGGAATTAAATGAGCTCCCTTTTATGAGCAGTATGGTTTCTGACAGCTCAAAGCATGCATTTTGGCATTCATCTAGTAGGAATCATTATCTACTTGCATTCTGTTAATTATGGGATTCTAATTACTTAAATATCAGGAAAGTCAACTCAAGCTGAGAAACAGCCCCTAAGTGAACTTTCTCTCCATGAGGCAGTTTATGTTCCTTTCTAATTTTTTTCCTTAGCATTCATGGATGAGATAAGAGACTCACAGAACAGCTATGGACATGGTCCAAAAAACCTAAAATCTGTGAAAAATCCCCCAAACCTTGCGCAGCTTTCTGAATAAAACCGAAGAGCTCCTCTGAATCATGAAAAAATCAACTCATGTCTCACTCAGTTTAACAGAAAAAATGTTTGCAAGCTCCAACAAAGCCCAGATTCTGTCCTTAGTACAGACACAGGCTCCTAAATGAGCACAGTTTATCTCAAACCATGTACATGCTAATGCTACACGAGAAAACAAAAGCCCACAGGCTCACAAGTGAATCACTCAATCACTCGGGCAATTGCATTTGTGGCTGGAAATGTTCACTAGCAGGCCACTGGTCCACAGCCAATGTTTATTGGCAGTGACAATAATTTACCATTTGGAGTTGTTTACTGGCCTGTGTCCAAGTGCATTTCCAGTGCACCTCCAGCCCAGGAGCCCACGTCGTGCACAGCTCTGGCACAGCTGCCCCGGGACTGCAGGAGCAGTGCCAGCAGGGAGCCACAGACACATTCATAACCACCTAAGGATGGAACAGGGCTCAGACACAGCTAACAGGATGCTGGGGCTTGCATTTGGCCTGCTCTGCACACTAAAGAGGATTGCAGTTTTCAGTGCTAACATGATTCCATCTTTACACAAAGAACATCTGCAAAATCACTCACACTGTGCAATCCTGATTTGGTTTCAGTGGGACGATGCTGATTTAAGAAAATGATATTACCTATTGTACTGTAAAACCTTAAGTTATTGAGGGAATTATGAAAAAATATAATACACAAACAAGGAATGGGAAAACATTTCATTAAGGACTGGGATAAATCAAGAGCAGATCATGAATTTTATCACAATTACAGCTGAACAAGTAACTTCAGAAATTTCCACATCTACCCTTTTTTTTTTGCACACACAGGAATAAAACATATATTGTTTCCCCAAACAGCCCTAAAATCACTCTGAACAGAATGTCAGGTAGTTCAGTATTCAATATGAAAGCATTAACAGTTTAAAGTGCCTTCAATAAATAATGAAGAATTGCTGCCAAATAACTTCATTCTGAAGAATGAATCTGAAAAGCACTCTCAAGAGAAGCTGGTGGTAGTTGCAGTGGCTCTCCAGAAGAGGGAGGTTTTAAACTAGGCATCTTTTCCATGGCAAAGTAAAAAAAATCAAGCCAAACTAAAAAAAAAAAAAAAAAAAAAACCAAAAAAAAAACAAACCCCCAAAAAAAACCAACCCAAACCAGAACAAGTCATAAAGGGCATGCACTGCTTTGCTATGATGATGGAAGAATGGAAAAATCAGGACACTCCATTTCAAATTTTAAAGATATTAAAACCACTTTCCATGACAAAGTGCTTAACTTCTGTGCAGTAACCACACTTCCTAAGGATGTGGCACAGCGTGTGAGCAGAGGGGAAGGATCAGCCCTGCCCTGCTGCAGGACTTTGCCTAATTCCAGCCCAATCTCCAGCCTGCTGAGATCCCACAGTGGCAGTGTGACCCTCTGTGCACACAGCCCCAGCTTTGTGTCACCCCCAAACTTCCTGAGGCTCCATCCTGCCCCATCATCCTGGTCACCAGGAATGCAGCCCAGGCAGGCAATCTCCCCTGCCTTCCCCTGCCCACCAGGCAAGCCATTTAACTGCAGAAGTTTAGCAAGTTGGTCGAGCATCACTTCCCCTTGGTGGAGCCATGCTGGCTATTACTGATGATTTTATTGTCCTTACTGTGCCTGGAGCTTTCCAAGATTAGCTGCTCCATCATTGCTGCTACAGTTTAACTCTCAGTTCAAGAAAAAGTAATAATTATTAGTAAAATAAATTAATAAAAATAATTCAGAATGCAACAAATAGTGTATAGTCTGCATATTCTGCCTTGTCCCAGTAAACAACATTGCTGGAAACTCTTCAGACATATTTATTCAGGGCCCAAACATTTTTTTAATGCAGAATAAGGGTCCTCTGTGCTATCTTCACAATTCACTGCCACTACACCTAATAAAGCACATGCTTTCCAAAGCACTTAATAGATATTGCCAGCTTTGGAGAAGGAGGAAGGACAGAGCTGAGATTATATTGGCATGGGTCATAATACTTCATTTTATACAATTCACATGTGTGAAAAGCTTTCTTTTCCCCAAAACAGTTTGGGTGTCTTTTAAACAATCTCTAATATTTAATTTCTGTTTGTCCTCAAACAACTTTGTCCTGGGGCAAGAGTATTTTAACTGTCTGCCTATGGCTGAAATATGAGATCAGCAAATAGGTTTTTTATATATATATATATATAAGTAATTTTAGCTCAGTCAATGGTCTGAGAACAGTGCCAAGGGCAAACTGACTCCCTAGAAACAACTTTGATCTTTCTGGTCTTCATGGATTGTGTATCAACCCTGTACCCCAATTTGCAAGCAAAGGAAAACCCATTCACACACTACATATACAGGAAACACAGGCAAACTGCTTCATATTTAAGAAATTATTTTTGAAAGGATGGGCAAGAGAAACATATTTCAGGTGCTCTGATTCACTAATCACAGCTTTGTATGTTTTATGCTATTCCTGGCCCTAGTGAAATAAATAAGATTTCAGCATGACTCAAGTGAAAACACAGGATTTATAGACTGAGCATTCCAAGTATTTCAACCTCTATATCATAAATTTATTGTTGCTATAGTCCAGGGGCTATTTACCAGGCAAAAAAGATTTATGACTTCTGTGATTTAAAATCCATCCACAAAGGGATCATTTCTCTGATTGAAAGGGATCAGAACTGCAGTTTTTATGTTTCAAATCTGAATTTCCCTGAATCATCAAGATGAATATATTCAGCCCTCTCACATCCACATCCAGTTCTTCTGCAAAAATCACTCATCTTATTTGACATTATAATGAAGTTCATGTCCTCCTCACATCATCTCACTGGCTATCTACAGAATGCATTAAAATAAGCTGTTCTCAACTTAAGCTGCCTTTGCTTCTGTCTGGATGCTTTTCTGAAGAGCACCTGTTGTTCTTTTATGTCATGCTTGTCCTCATAGATTTTTTTAGAAAATTCCTCAAATATGGAATGTTCTCCTAACCTTAGGTGACACACAACCAGACCTCTCTCCCTCAGGAGCTATAAAGTTCATATAAAATTGTGTTTATCTGTTCCTTTAGGTTTTTACTGAAAGTTTAGGAGAGCTATGTACCTCCCAGGATATTCATGTTGTTTCCTCAAGTAAATCCTACTCAGGACTGAATTTTCCATTTAGCCCTGACTTCAGTTATTCCTTATGTTGCCACTTCCTCCTGATGGTCATAAATGCAGCCTGTGACCCTTTCAGTGTGGTTATTCCCTGTTCATTTATTTTTATAAAAGCCCACACATGTCCAACTAACCAGCAACCACAGCTTTATGCTGTATTAAGGTCTCCAGGGACTGAAATGCAAGCATTAGCATTAGAATGGTAAGGAGTACTGGAGCCAAAATGATACACTCTTACTCGAGGAAAAGTCTCTCCCTCCAGTGATTGTACTGCTTTCTCTCTCAAAAAAAATTTGATTAACATTTCATATTATATATTTAACATTTTATATTATATATTTAAGGAAGTGGTTTATGAGGTAAACAAAATTCAGATGTCAGGACAACATGTATCTTAATTTGAGCCATTAGGTGATCTCAAACATTTTCTTCCTTTATTGCAAAAAGCCAGGGGATGAAAGGTATCCTTTGCTTTTCAAAATTAGGTAGATATCCTCAAGTATATTGTTTAATAAATTATTTACTCTTTAACAAACATTTGTACTTCTACACAGACAAAAACAACTGATAAGTATTTTAAAATGTTTATGTTTTTGAAGTGCATTTGATGCAAACAAATTCCTGATCAATTTTATTTTTAGATTACAGGAGTATTTCACGTTATTTTCTAAGATTTAAAGTATCTCTTTTGAACTCACCTTATATCAGGACGACCAGGTACATTATTCAGGTTATAATATCCATAATGATTTAGTATTGTAACCACAACCATTGGAGCCAAAGATTGGGCAGGCTTGGTAAATAAAGCATTGGTACCAAAAACCATAGAGGAAAGTGGCAATCTAAAATATTTGGGGAAAAAACAAATTATTGCACAGCACAAACTTATTAGTGTATTAATTACAACTGTGATTTTAAAAAGCTTGAAATCCTGTTAATATGCAAATGATAAGTGTCATGATCCT
The DNA here is from genome assembly GCF_014805655.1 of Passer montanus. Classification (NCBI taxonomy): domain Eukaryota; kingdom Metazoa; phylum Chordata; class Aves; order Passeriformes; family Passeridae; genus Passer; species Passer montanus. The sequence goes on from NW_024373256.1 coordinate 7,196,522, forward strand.
TGGATTTATCTAGTTCACACATTATAGCAAACAGATCTACTCTCATAATGAAATTTAAAATTTTTTGGAAATTAAAAGTTACAAACCTCTATGGGCTGTGTGTATGAGTATATATATATAAAAATACATATACACACATATATACATAGACACAGCTTGGCCCTAATTCTGAAGTGACTCTACTTAAATTCAACTTTGTGCACTTTGAGTAATTATTGAAGTTAGGTTAGACTGAACAGTGCATGGAGAATTAATTACAACTGAAGATTTTGCATGCACAGGCCAGAAAATGAGGCATTTTTTTTTCCCATGAAAGCAACAGATCTTGCATTTGAGGGGCAAGTTCTTTAACAGGAGCCAATCTACACTTACATAACAATTGATTGAACCAACAGGAAGTTATGTGCACTTTGATAAAAATCCAAAAGATCAGTGAGCTGCAATATGCTGTTCTGCAGCAGGTTTTATCACTTTTATTTCAGGGAGATAAAGGAACCAGTTAGACTTTGAAACCTGCATTTCACCTGGCATAGGCAAAGCTTTCTTAACACCTTTTCCATCTTGGAAAGCCTCATTCAGAAAATTCCATACATGATTATAGATGTACCTGGTTACAAAGTAATTCACTTGAAGCTAGCAAAAGTAAAGCCACACAAATTGGAAGGACTTGGCTTATATTATAGTATGAGAAAAAAGAGAAATGACCTAATAATCTGTTTAAATGACTCTACTGAAGTAACTGCAGGAAACTTTACTCAAGTTCTGATCTTCATGTTATGTTACACTGCTTTCACAAAAAGCACCTCTGTATCAAGGATCCCAGATCATTTGCTGTCTTTACTTTGACATAATTTATTACCAAAGAGTAACAAGGCAAACAGCATGTTCAAAAAAACTGTAATGACTGACATACCTCCTCTTGTGCTTTATTAAATCTGCATCAACAATATCTGCCAAAGGCAAATTGAACAAGCTAAATGAAGCTTGCACAATTACCCTAAAGAAAAACAAAATATTGAAGATGTTCACAGTGCTTATATTCACTTTATAACGAAATTGTAACTGACATTCAAACACACCAACACAGATATTCTGCAAACACACAAAGCTGAGATGTTCCTTAAAACACGAAAGCATTACCAGATCTGTTCTTAGTTGAGAATTAGAAATCAATATGCAAACCTACAAGTGGGGGGTTTTCTTCTTTTTTTCCTGGACATTGGTGTAAAAGGTTATGAACACTCTGACAATAAATTTAACATTATCAGTAAATGTCATTTTAAATGATCAGGACAAAAGAAACACCACAGAAAAAGGGGAAATTGAAAATTTGCTCTTGAAGTCTGGAAAAGACCATGTGGAAGATAAACTTCAAGGTGGAAGAATTAGAATAGAAAGAATAGTTTACATGCATTCCTAGATCTGTATTTACAGTGTATGTAGATGTATACAGATATGCACAGACACACAGAAACACAAACATACAAAACTGATTGTTAACAAATAGCCAAATGAAACAATAAACTAAAATATTACAATTGCTGTGTCATTAAATTTGGGGTAGGATGAGGTTTTACTAACAAGGTAGTTTGAACAACTAGCTCTTTAAATATACAGTCTTTAGGTACCTCAGAATTTTTTCTTGGAGAAATCAAAGCACATCTTCATCATTTAAAACATGCAGATAACAAAATTCAATTTACTGTTCACACAATTCAGTGTTAGAGTAGCCCACGACTGCAATACTGAAAATAAGAAAGAAAATGGGGTGGGGAGGGAAAGATGAAGAAAAAGGGGAAAGGAAAGAACATGGAGAAAGACAACAATGAAAGAGAACATGAAGAAATAAAAACAAACAGCTGTAACAGTATTCTGATACAAACAGCTCTTTATCTTGAAATAAGGTTTTCCATGTATCATTATGTATTTATGTGAAAATACTCCAGCTTGGCATCTTACCACTGAGCACCAGAGGGAATGGGCTCAGTGCTGTTTAACAGACACCTGAGTTAGCCCTGTCTGCCTGCAGTGCAGCACACAAGTGTTCCTGCAACACAGGGGGAGGTCTGGGCTTTCCTAGCAAACAGTCCCTGGGGAGAGAGACTCTTTTCTCTGCTGAGCTCTTCCCTGTCTGTGGAAAACATGAGATTCTCCTCCCTTGCATCTCAGGTTGAAGTGACTGGAGGCATGTGCCTGCAAACCATAATTGCTGTTTTGCATTTTAGACTGTTTTTATTTCAAGCAGAAAATAAAAGCTGAAACAAAATAAAATGAAAGCCAGAAAAAAATAAAAGAAAAGAAAAGAAAAGCTGTAACTGGAGTTTCAACTTTTCTGGTAAGTGAAACAGAATGAAAACCATGAAAGCAGAGGCAGAATCTTCATGGTAATAAAAACAAGTATCTACTCTATCAGAAGTATTTCAGCTGTGTCTATGGACAGGGGATGGATTTACTCACATGTTTGTTGTGACATAAAATGCCAGCAGATAATAGTGTTCTTGCCCTAGAAGACACATGACAGCAGCAGCTACTCCTTCATAGTAAAAGGAAAACAAGATGATTCTGTAATAACCAAACTTCTTCAACGAAGCATGACTGAGAAGAACAAGGCACTGAAAAGATAATTCATACACATATAGGATGAAAAGGTACAGTACAGTGTCTCAGCCTCAGGAGAGCTATAAAACACAGACCTGACATAATTAATACCCTTTAAAGAAAAGAAAAACCAAACAATGATCCTTTCTAAGAAGGTATATTCAACAAAATAAAAAAAAAAACCCAGAAACTGAACAAAGACAATTCTCTACTGGCTCATTCTATGCCACTTCTACTGGGTACAGCATCCTTTCACTCAAAAACTAGCCACTGAGAACTGCAATATCCTGAGGGAAACAGTTCCCCAGAATGCCTAACTATTATTTAATAGTTTTTATATTATATATTATTTAATGCCATGATCTTTACTTCTGACATCCCTTAAAGTATTACCTTTGCAGTATGGTAACTGTAAATCAAGCATCTTGCCATGTAACTGCTGAAAATATGTATTTCCAGCAATTGCTTTTTCATTAACATTACTATTTTCATTGACATTTATAGAAATCAAGCATGATTTTTAAGTTGTCAAAGCAAGCTCACCAGGACAGCTTTGACTAAGCAAGTTAGAGGCTTTACTAGCAAGCAGAGAAATGCAGAGGCCAGTGCTTGTCATGGCTGAGTTTTAATTTTGCCACTCTTGGCAAGGAGTAGATTCTGAGAATCTAGTGACTGGTTAACTCAATATTAATTTATTAAGTGCTGAAAATTATATTAAGTGCTGATTATAGTATGAACAAAATTTAAGTTCTTCATTGTTCCTCACTTTTCAGTTTCAATAGGGCATTCTGCAATGAATTATGTTATTTTTATTATATGGGCCTTTGTCACCATCTACATGTACATGGTCCTCATCTCTGTCACAAATATACACAAAAGATCTGTGGATCTGTATAAAGATCCACATTTTCTCCTTTCTTGTGTGTTACAGAGATGAACTGTGTAATATTCACATGAAGAACAGGAAAGAATTTCCCTTGTACAATTGTTCCCACACTGAACTGCTTTAACATGACAAATAAAAGCAGGATGCTACGGTCAGACAAAGATTACCATGGCAAATGCTATTGTACAAAAAGCTCAAGATTTCTACTTGATCAGGGAGGTAAAACAAATCTGGAAAGGTGGTATAAGAAAAATAGCTTGTTATAAGAAATTTAAAACATACTCCTCCCCCTGGCTGTTTTCAGGGATTTTGCTGAAAAGTGCCTCCACTAGAAATACTCAGGGATCATGTAATGCCTGCTATTGTAAACACCATGTTCCTGTCTCTCTGTAATTGCAAAATAACCCTGTCTCAGGAAGTACTTATGACTGAGAAAATTCCTCACTACTTGCACGTCTTTAAGACTGTGTGTTTGTAAAGAAAATACTAACAATGATGCAAATTCAAAGTTGTTTGTCTGTGTTACAGCAACATTTTCCTTGTGGGCAGGTTGTGTTCCTCACATCCACTACTAGAAGGAACCTAAGTCAGAAGCTGAATTCTAGTACAGGCCACTGAAGCAGAGCTCCTAAAAAGGAGCTTTATTTATAAGGGTTGGGTGTTTTTCCAGTAAGTGAAGTTCAGGACATTGCCATCAGAGAATTCTCTTATTGTATCTTGAGCTCAAAGGGACAAAACCTGAGAAAAATAAGGTCACAGCAAACCCTCTACGGTTCAGTGACCTTCTAGACAAAGAGTCTCTGGGGAGCAGAGAGGGATGAATTTTCTGAAAGATTGTTCTTTTCACACTGTCACACTGATTTTACCAATAAAAGTGATTGTTATATATCAAGTGTAAAATTATTTAAGCTTTCCTAACTTCTGTAGCTTCTAATTTATTTCCAAAGTTCATTACCTAACTGTCTGAGGTACAGGGGAAAACCCCAAAACTATTAAAGCCGTGATAAGGACAAAAGTTAAAATTATAGATAGTTATAGAACAGAAGGTATGTTCAGGATCTGTATGTTTTATAGGCAAAAGCCCAAATGGGAACTGAAATTGAGCTGTGAATTCCAATTGCATTTTCATTTCTCTTCTTATACATATTACTTATCAAAACTCATTACAATTTAATGAATGTAACAGCCTGATTTAAAAAAAATTCTGAACACCATCAGCACCTATGATGTCAGGATACTCCTATTTTGAGTACCCTAACTTTCATCATCCAACAGGGAAACACGGAGAAAGTTTTTAAAGTTCTAGAGAAAGAAGTTAGAAGGCAATGAACAGAGGAATGTTTTATTTACTGCAGACAAGTATGGTCTATGGAATATTCTATTCTATGGAATATACTTTTGCTGCTTGTTTTCACACATTACCCTTTTGGGCTCTCTTTCTCTTTTCAGTTCCTTATTCCTCCCCTCATCCCTGACTGGGCTCTTAAAAGTATGTCTCTCTTCCCCATAAATACTGCTGACCAAGAGACCAATCAACAAAACAAATGGGAGTGTATTATTCTTCAAAAGCAGCTATTTAGAGATTTGTTTGGTTTCCATGACTGAGATACTACATATTTTAACAATGCCTTTCATACTTTATAATTTTTTTCTGGTATTTTGAGCATTTTATTTCAGAAACTTCCTGAAGAAGAGCTTAGTCTTTCATTTGTAATACACAGCATTGGAAAACAGAACAAATCCAAAAAATAATTCAGAATTCTATAGATTTTGCTTTAGAAATGCTTGATCTTGGCCATGTTTTTCATTCCTTCATGCTTAGGTATGATAAGTGCTGGAGGATACAAAACATTCATTCCTTGCCTACTCAAGTCTCACATTGGTTTAAACACATGTTCCACCAGCCTGTCTGCTCTCTCTACCTCTTACACTTGATCAGCCTGCACTGAGGTACTTTCTTCTTCTAGAGCACTGGGGAGTGAGATTTAGTACTCATTTTGGAAAGTGCCTTATGCCAAATACAGCATTTTTCAAGCATTCAATGGATACTGTGAACTACTAAAACACCAGGTTTTCATATTCAGAAATAAAATATGACTGCCTACCTGAGGACAAATAAAACCTGCTCCATACATGATACTTCTTACTGAGGAAGAAAGGACATCCTTAGGAATAAGATTATCCGCAAAGATCATCATAAAATTGTTGTAGAAGGCTAGGTGGAAGACTTGAAAGAAGTTCATTGTTACAAAACACAGGAAGTTCTTCTCTGTCATGATCTGTTTGGTCAATGAAACTACTGAGGCCAGGGAGAAAGCTCCATCACTGTTTTCCAGATTAGCATCTTCTGTATGAACATCCCTCTGCTCATACTGACTTGTGCTGTATTTACCTGTACAACACATACACGCTGTGGCCAGCGCTGCGACCAGAACAGCGAACGCCTGAAAATAAGCAAAATTTTCCATATTATCCGAAACCAGCCCGCAGAACAGAACGCTGCTGGAGCCCAGCAGCGTGGCCACCTGGCTGTACTGGATGAGCCTGAGCCTGCTGTCGTGCCTGCTGCAGCTCTCGGCGAAGAGCGCGCACTGCGCCAGCAGCACGAAGGTCAGCAGGCCGTCGAAGGCGCAGAGCGCGACGGCGAGGTGCAGGCCGCAGAGCCAGTCGCCCTCCTGGTAGTGCCTCCAGGGGAACCACGGCAGCAGGAAGGCCAGGCCGTACAGAGGGGCTCCGTACAAGATGGAGAACTGGCGCCTGGCGCAGCACTTCAGCCGCGAGTTGTCTTGAAAGTAGCCGAAAAGGGGATCGTTGATGGCGTTCCAGACCATGAACACGACCTGCCGCGAGCAAGGGGATCTGTCACTACTGGCATTCTTCTACAGAGATTATGCAAACACAGCATATTTATTTAAAAGAAACTTCAGTTCTGACAATAAATAAATACATAGTGTCACCATGATATTTTCTGAAAAATCCTTTGCTAGGGTTTTTCTCCCAGCTGAGAAACCTCAGAAAATAAATGTAAACAATTATCTATTGTTTACGTAGATAACTAACATTATCTAACTATCTGATGGCTGGGGAATGTGGTCTGGACATTGTTTACCAACAGGTGCATCTTAGACTGGTCCATGTGGATTGTTTTTACTTTATGAACAATCACAGCCACCTACCTGTGTTGAGGCTGTGAGCAGTCACAGGATTCTGTAACTCATTCCCTGCCTTTTCTTTCTAGCCTTCGGATGGATCTTTTCTCTGTATTCTTTTCAGTACAGTTTTAGTATAGCATTTTAATATAATATAATATCGCAATATAATAAATCAGCCTTCTGAAACATGGAGTCAAGATTCTCATCTCTCTCCTCGTCCTGGGACCCTCAAACACAACCATAACATAGAAAAGCTACTCAGAGTAGAACAGGTCTTAGAGTCTTAGTACAGCTACTTAGGTCTTAGTAACAGCCACTGAGAGTCAAAACAGACTCTAAAACAAATTCTTGTGGGTATTCATAGGTTTATAGAAATTTTGAAAAAATAAGATTGAGGAAGTAGTTAGGTGACCAACGACATGTGAAAGAAACTGTCTCTAAGACTCCACTCTTTCAAAACCTTATATATCTGGGCTGTCATCCTGCAAAGCTCAGATATTATTCTCACAGTAAGTTAATTCAAAACATGAGCTGGCCCATTACTTTCAGGAGACCATTTACAATGTGAGTTACTCACATGGATAATGACTTGCAGGATAAATGCAGTATTTAAGTACTTAAACAGTTCATAGGAAAGCACTAATGTCAAACTTATCTATGGAGCTGAGGTACAAAATCAGTTTAGAAAATTACTTCAAGCTATCAAATGTAAAAATCTTTTCAGCAATTAAGTCTGGTGATTTTTATTCTACAGACTGCAAATGATCTGCTTTATGTGTAAGTTCTATTGCTTATGGATTAAGTAAAGTAAAAGATAATTTACAGTTAATTAATTGCAATGATTCCAAAATTAATCTGTCATTAAAAGGATCACTTTGTTGCAATAACACTGACGCATAGCACAACACGGTAATCAAAATATCCCATTGTACAGTACCTGTGCTACATGAAATCCTGTTTCTGAAATTTTGTATTGGTTTAGGAAGAGCTTAACGTAGTAGAAATTAAAAATGCTGTTCATCATTCCAGCACCTAAGGTAGTCATAGAATATGCCAGTGCATTAGCATGAATTCCCCAGAGAATCTTCATCTTCCAAGAGCACAGCTCTCTTCTTCCTCAAGTTACAAAAGAGAATTACAACAATTAGTAGAATAATTTTCCAAATTAAAATAACATGGGGGATTTGCTTGTTTCAGAGGTGCAGAAAGGTACTATTGGAGGAAAATGTTCCCATTCTTCCTTTTTATAAAAATCAGAAACACATTTTACTGAGTGATAAGACACTGAGCCCAAAATACTAAGTTATTAGGTGACATTTCTAAGTATAATCAGTACTTAAAAGTCAATGGAACAAGTAGACAAAAATTTGAAAGAAACCCTTCCAAAACTGATGTACAGACTCCACTCAAAAACCTGCTGTTGCAAACACTCAATTGGTGTAGAGTTCAAAGTAATTGCATACATTTTAGATCTTTCTTGCTAGCTGTATATTCTTAAAATTATGGACTGTGTTGGAATGAAGTGACTCAACCTCTCATGTATTCCAATGCTATGAATGTCAAATGCAGCATGCACGTAGATGAGTATTTCTTTCAAAACAAATACCAAGTTTTGCCCTTCTGTTTTAAAATACTAATTGTTAAGAAGTCATGGAAACAATATTTTCACCTAATAAACCATAAAACAATTTAAACAAAACACCTTTAAATTAACATTTTCATGGTATAGAAGGGTGCATGTAAATAAAATGTAGCAAGCAGCACACACACCATTTATCTATGCCCAAATAGCAGAGATTCAGCCCAAGAACACAGATTTCTTTAATCTACCATTCAGATATTCAGCCAACAACTTTTTAAGATGCTGATCTTTTCCATCAATTATCTTAGCATGTTTGGTGTAAACTATGCCATGAAAGGAGCCAGCTCCAGGGAACCTCTACCTTTTAAAGCTGTTTAATAGCTACCTAAAATTAGCCCTTGACCATACTTGATTCTATAAGCCCAATACATAATTACTCCCAGGTACCTGTTTTTTTAACTGAGGCTTTATTCATTTTTACGTCTGTTGGAGGCAGCTGTCTGCTACCTCAAGTTCAAATTTCAGCCTTCCTATGCAGAGCTTTACAACCTGCTTTATGCCAATAGCTCACACGTTGCTCCTCTGCATATTAACAATTTTACCGTAAATGCAATTTTCACATGTCCATCAAAACACCTACTTTGAATATCTGCTTGATCAGCAGCTCTATAAGCAGCTCCCTGAACTCCTCATAAAAATAACCATGGCAGAAACAGGAAATGAAAGCCAAGGCTCTTTCCAGCCTTCCTGTGCTTTACAGGAGGCTGAGGAGAGGCTGCTGTGCAGGAAGGGAGGAACTTCCCAATCACCAGGCAAGGAGCACACAAAAGCCACAAAGCAGGTGGGACTGGGGAAGATGGAGCAGGCAGTTCCTCCATCCCCCAGCATGGGAAACAAACTCTTCAAGAGCAAATAAAGTGTGGATGCACTTCTGCATATGATGCTGTGGTATGAAATATGATGCAAAGAGGAGGTAACTTCATTTCATAGCTAAGAAAAAAGTCAAGCTGACAAACAACTGGAACCCTAGGATTTGTTTTATTAAAGCCAATTTATTTCTGAGAATATGACTGATTTTTTAAACTATTTGAAAATGACCATGATGTGTACCTTCAAACTTCTTTTTCTACACCTGTTAAGACAATACCATTTTCAAGGGATAAAATTTTTGCATCTTTGCAGCAAGTTTGGTTTCACAATCTTTTACTGAGAAACCTAAAATGAAGGAAAAGGTTATGAAAAAGATGTACAATTGAAATGTTTATTTTTAAAAATAAGTTTGATATTAATATGAAAGTCATTACAATGAGTATGTTATTGGCAAGTGTCACATTTGCTCTTTAGAGCCTTCATAAATATACTTAATGAAATTATTTATATAGTGGATATTAGGGCTTTTGGAAAGGCAGACATTTCACCTCTATTTCTACCTGGAGCACCCTGCACAGGTTTTCCAAATGGAGAATTGGGAAACTTTACTTTCCTTCAAATTTCACAAGTACTAAGAATAAAAGTGCTTCACACTAACATTACTGGCAGTAATTTCTGAATTGTTTGGCTTGATTCCTTCTGACAGAAATAAAAAATGGTTCTCTCAGAAATTCTGAAAGATATTTGAAATTTCTTCAACAAAAATCTTCTAACAATGCACAAACTGGTCTCTAGTACCATGAGTAATTGTACTATGCAGGATCTGACACAACTCTACCCTAATTGGTACATCTAGTCATGCACCTTGTTCATGAAATAGGTTCAATTAGAAGTTGAGGTACCACACTTCCTTCCCCAGATGTTCCCTTTAATAGCACTACAATGAAATCATGCATGAGCATCCCCTCCCTCTTCTTAATAGTCAGCCTTTATATTGAGCAGGTTAAAGCGCTGGTGAACATTTTGTGACTCACAGAAGGCAGATCGGTTTCAGAAATTTCTAGTGGTTACAGCTGTCTTAATAACTCAGAGGCCGAAAAGAACAAGCTGTTCGGGCCAGTGAGATGTACTCTGACACTACCTGCGTTTCTCCCACAGCAGGATGACAACGGCTAAAAGAAATTAGAGCAAGAGTCTAAAGAAGAAAAGTGGATTCCGAGAGATAACAGCAAACGTTGCCTGAGGCGCACTGGGTGCCATCCTGCTCTGCCGCTCTGGGTCCCAAACCGCTGTGCAATGCTCACAGCCCTGACAGACTGGTCGGACACACGCATCTTCCTCATCCTTCTGACGTGACTGCACCACACCAAGCCGGGAACCAGAATAAACGCTCTGCCAGTCCCGAGGGTGGCACTGAGGGGAGACTCGGGGTGCTCACAGAGCCAGCCGGGCCGTGGCACCGGCCGAGCCCGCTGCGAGCGCTGAGGGCCGGGGCGCGGGGCTCGCAGGACGGCACCTTTGGAAGGGCTCGCCTGCTAACAATAGGGAAGTTACGCTCGTTTTCCTCAGCACGTCCCTGGCCAGGAAACACGGCTCCCTCCGCTTTGTGCGGTGAAGAGGCGAGAGCGAGGTGCGGGGACGGAGCCAGCCCTTCTCGGACCGCGGGCTCCCCGCTCCGCCCTGCCCTCCCGCACTCCGGCGGAGAGGCGGCCCGCACCTGAACGCCACGCCGGGCCCCTCCTCAGGGCTCTTTCCTCAGCGCTCCCAACACAGGGCAACAACGAGCCCCGGCTTTCCCTACGCCAAGTCGCACTGTCCCACCCCGGCCTGCGCCAGCTCTCCTCCGCCACAAGCCGCAGCCGGCATCCCTCAGCGCCGGCGACCACCGCCCCTTGCAGCGGCACCGACCCACCTCGGCTGACGGGAGGCTGCGCACCGCGGGGCGGGGCGCGGCTGCCTCGAGCCCGCCCTCTCTTCGCTCTCATTGGTCATTTGATATGAATTCGCCTTATGATTGGTGTATCCTCCTTTCGATCTGTGCGGCGGGCGGCTCGCCATTGGCCGCCTGCCGGCGAGGCGAGGCGAGGGTGCTGTGTTTGAATCGCGGGAGGCGGGGGGCGGGCGGCGGCAGCAGCAGCTGCCACGTTGCCGCCGGCGCAGCCCGGCCAGAAGGGGGAGAGGTTCGGCAAAGTCCGGAACCGCTCGGCAATGGCCGGAGGCGGCTGCTGAGGCGGGGAGCGGCTGCCGACGCGCTCTGCCCCGTTCGGCGCAGGGGGCATCGTGGGGTGGGCGCCGCCGGCTCAGCCGCCCGTGAGGGGAAGGGGCGCGATGCTGGCCGACAGCCTGGTGGAGGAGTTCGAAATCCGCGAGGATGAGCCCTGGTACGACCAGCAGGACCTGCAGCAAGGTGAGCCGGGGCGGCGGCGGGGGGCGTGCGAGGGAGGGCGTGTAGCGAGCCGGGTGTGTGAGGGCAGGGGCCGCGTTGAGCGGGGCGGCTGAGGCAAGGCGCTGCGGGGGACCGCCGGGCGCGGGTGTGTGAGGGCAGGGGCTGCGCGGAGGGCGGCGTGGGAGCGAAGGGGCCGCGGCGGGGCGGGGGCCGGGCGGG